>NW_015647035.1:1843157-1950013 GCF_001515625.1 Sinocyclocheilus rhinocerous
AATTACAGTGGCTATAGCATTTCTGTCGTAAAGAAATGGCCAAATATTAAAGATTAAGTGGACATTTGAATTAAATGATGCTTGGTAAATTTTAAACAAGTATTAGATCGCACAGCAATGTGTAAAAACAATCGTCTGGCCGTTGGCGCCCCCTGCAGGCCTTTGTTGTAATGCACATTAGCTCTGTTCACTGATCTATAATAGAGATTATATTATATTATTTTATAATTATATATAGATCAGTGGCTCTATTACATTATAATACAGTATTTTAACAGTTTTGTTCAATAAAACCATATGATTTCTTGCTTTTGATACTTTCCCTCATTGCTATTATATATGTATTTTAAGTAAATTTAAAGGCTATTGTTCCCACCTACATCTATTTTTATTACCGCAAAAATTAATGATTAATTATATTTTATTATTAGTAGACCAGAACACGTGGACATGTTGTCATTCTTACACTATAATACTGAACTTTGATTTCAGTGATTTGGACTATGAGATGGACACTTGCTTCTTGCACTCTATGTTGCACTTTACTTTTGCTTTAAAAAAGGATTTCATAGAAATTTGGATTTCATTTGGAGTTTCACTACTGAAGCCCTCTGTTCATTTTTTTCATCATGCTGGAGATGTCTGTTTAAATCTGTTGTTTACACATTTCTAAGAGTACTTTTAATACTTCACATTTTTAATAATAATACCTTTTAATATTAAAATATAAAAAATTGTATAAATTGTAATACTTGATTCTAGTGGACTCTAAACATTGCATTTATTTAATGTGAAAACCCAAGTGGAAGCCAAAAAAAAACCCATCTGGGGTTAATTGAAACTTTTTTCCCTTTGTAGTTGCACTCACAGCTGTAATGCCCAGAACATGTGGATATATTGACATTAAGAACATGCTGACTTTCTCAGACTTTTGTAATTATTTTCTTTTTATTTCATTTTTATTAGGTTTGTTTACATTTTTACTCTTTTAGTTTTACATTTCGTCAATGGCTTGTTTACATGTATACTTTTTTATAGTACACTACTGAATGGCAAAGTTGCAAGTTAAATAAAATGTTCTTTAAAATTGTCGATTTTTTTTGTGTGGGAAATTAATCGTTTAGATTAATCGATAAATTAGTCGATAGATTAATCGAAATAAAAATAGTCGTTAGTGGCAGCCCTAGACGTAATCGGTGTTGCGGCTTAACACCGGTATCACCGTCAGCACAGTCTATCGCGGCAAGCCTACAGTGTAATTATACATTTAAGTACTGAGTAATATTAATGAACTACATGTACTTACTATATGGTTAGGGTTAGGATTTTGGTTTGGCTTAGGGTTACTTGCATGTAATTATGCATAATTAATTGTTATTATAATAGTAAGTACATGCAACATGTGTAACAATGACACCTTAAAATAGTGTTACCGTGTTTTGCAATTCAACATGAACCCAAAAGGTACATTGTACCTAACAATTTATTTTTTGACATAAGTACATAGTAGTTAGACACCTAACTATAAAGACCTAACACCAAAGTAGGACCCATTGCATTTAGGTAAGATGAATATGTTTGTTTCAGTGACCGTATCGGCTCAAGCAATGTAATTGTTTAGGGGCAGGATCCCCTGTTTTTCTGAACAATGGCAAACTGGGTGAGAGTTTGAAACTTCAGCAGTCATTATTCATGCAATTTTGTTTGGTGCCTCTAGCAGTGCAAGAAATTACACACTTCAACTTGAAAATGAAGAGCAGATGAAGTACAGCCATTAAAACAATCTGATTACACATCTAAATCTCACACATCTGCTTTGGAAAACAAGATATTAATCCAAAAGCCAACGAGCTACGCCTCTTCCAAAATCATTCTATAAATAGTGAGGCCCATTCCATCTCCTCGCTCTCCATTCCAGTGCAAAGCAGTCGCTCCAGGCAACTCATCAATACTGCACTGCTGCACAAAAGATGCCCAGTTCATCTTACTTGTAATATTGTGAAAATCTCCTTTTGTGGAGCACTTCACATGCAGTCATGAAATATGTTATTGTGTCTATCCTCATCCCTGGCGAACAATGTTGTCCTTTCTACTGCCGAGCAAGGCCTGGAGACACCCTTCACACTCACTCAATGGACTCCAGTCACTAAACATTAAGCATCACAGCTTTGGACCATATTAAAATAATTATGACATCACTCTTCTGGCATATAAGAGAACGAGTGCATATTTTTGCCCACAGTTGAATGTGGAGGAAGAGGCCCAGCTGAACAAACTCAAAGTCCTGTTTAATATCCAAAGCTCTTCTAGTCTCAGTTAAATATAAAATGATCTATGGGCCGCAGTGCTCTTGATGGAGAGCCTTGCTGAGTTGCATCATTCTCCTTAATTCCATTCATGAGCCTTTCCCCATCTCTTATTGGCCGTTTGTCACATTTCTCCATTATTCATTGTGTTGGGTGAAAGATGGATTCACTAGGATAATGCATCAGTTCCAGCTTTCCACTCTAAAGAGACTAGCACATAATAATGTGTATGAACAAGGGCAGGCGATGATATTTGTCTTCATATTGAAACAAAGGAACATTATTTAGATGTGTTTCATGTGAATAGAGTAACCTATATATTGATCCATGAGCCTCAATGTGGCAAACGGCTTGAGCATGGCAGAAGATTTTTGTTTGACACCAAAATATGGCCATAATATAATCTAATGTTTCTGGAAATAACCCATATGTTGTAGGACAATGTTTGCAATTGTTTAAAAATAAAAAAAATCTAATTTTTTTAAAAAACTAGTGCAATTTCTTTTAATTATCATTTACTCTTAAAAACAAAAGGTTATTTTATTGGCATCAGTGGTTGAACAACATTCATGGAAAGTTTCCATTGCACAAGGTCCTTTATAGTGGAAAAACGTTCTTAAAACTATTCAAATGTTCTTCACATCAAGAAAGAACAGTTTTCTGAAAGGTTCTTTGAGGAACCCAGAATGGTTTTCTATGACATCACTGCAGAAAAAAAAAAAAAACTTTTGCAACCTTTATTTTTAAGTGTTCAATTTGAATTACTTAATTATAAACAACAACTGTTTCCTATTTCAATTTGAATTGGAATTTTAAAAGGTTTTCTCAATTTATTTCAGGTCAGAGGGGCACACAACCTGCCTTTTATCTGCACTTTCAACACCGATCACCCTGATAGAAAGAAAAAAAATGAACACAAATTTCCCTCTGTTCATTGTTGTTGCTGATGGGCAGACACAAACTCAGGAAAACCAAACGGTGTGTGTAAGGATTAGAGATGCAGGAGGTGTCCGAGATTATGAGGGCCAGCAGGGGTGGTGAGTGTGAAGAGAGGTGGGGAGGGGATGTAGTGAACCCTCGTTTGGGATTTAAGAGGATGCTCCCCCTCAGATGAGCTGGAGGGCTTCCCCTGAGATAACGAGGGGCCTCTTGCTGAGCCACTGGGAGAAACATCCACCGCATGCATCCAAAGGATAACAGCACCTCCACAGGAGCTGTAGCCAGAAAGCTTTCAGCAAGGCGAGAGAAGGGCAGGATGAGAAAAAACACCTCTCAATGAACACAAGCCAGGCTTGAGGGAGGGGGCTCAAAGCTTAACACTTAGATTGAGTGTCTGTCTACCTGAACTGGACAGTTGGACCCGAGCACTCATGAATAAAGTGATATGCATATGAATGCAGTTGTAACCGTCTCTTGTTATTCTCTGGTCTTTTAAAGGGATAGGCTCATCATTTACTCACAGTCATGTTGTTGCAAACCCTATGACTTACTTTCTTCTGTTGAATACAAAAGCAAACGTTTAGCAGAATGTCCAAGCATCTCTCTTGCTTGCAATGAAAGTGGATGGGGACCAATGATTGTCAAGCTCCACACAGGACAAAAAAACACTCTAAAAGCATCATAAAAGTACTCCAAACGACTCGTATACTTCTAAAGGCCCAGCTATACTTCACTTTCTGCGTGATAAAAATTGCGCCACGAGGACAGTGTGCGGTATATATACTTTTCAGAGTATACTTTGGGCTTAATGCCATATAATAGGCTTTGTTTGAGAAACAGAGCAAAATGCTCTAAAAAAATCAGTCACTAAAAAAGGTGACCATTATCGGATCATTTAGGTGATCACTGTATGGAAAGGAACAGCTTTAATATCTGCTATAAATAACTCCTTCTGTGTTTCAAGGAAGAAAGTAAGTAATCTGGGTTTCCAAAGACATGAGGGTGAGTAAATGCAGACAGATTTTTCATTTTTGGGTGAACTATTCCTTTAAAAATGAGATCTCATAACACATAAGACACTTTCATGGTCTCCTGTTTGACTTTCATTTGAATCACAAATCACTCCTGACTAAATGTTTGATGTAATAGTCTTTCCATGTACGTTTGATCCAAAGATTCTGCCAGCAGGAGTTTAGTCTGATGAAACCATGAAAGCACTCTCCTCCACAGAGAAAGCCGTAATGCAATGCAACACACTATGAAACGCATTATTTCAGACAGTTACTTTAGCAACTGCAAAATGGCACTATCAAGTCATCCAACAGTAACCTCTAAGTGTTGAAGAGAAAAGATCTTCTGCTTCCTATAAATGATTTAGAGACAGAAGTACAGATAATCTAAACACATTAAATAAGAGGTTGTAAGTTGTGAGAAATGAAGTTATGAGCAAAGTCAAAGTGGAACATAAAAGAAACTTAATATTGTAATGTTGACTCAATATAGCATCCTCCAACTCTGTGCCAATTCCAATCTCCCGTAGTTCAAGCAAAACTCCATTTTTATTTTATTCATTCTGCATGTTTCATTAATACTTGTCACATCCTCGTAAGAAATCTGTCCGTCCTTTCGTAGCTTCCGGATATTCTTTTCATTTTTAGCACCTCCAGCTACCTCCCATTGGTTTTACAACTTCAAAACACACCTCATGAAAAAATCAGGAGTTATCTGACATGTGTCCCCCTACCCGGATGGCATGCCAACACCAAAGTCCAGCATTGATTTTCTGTAAAGCAGGGCCGGATTAGCCCCCTTTAGGGCTCAGCTGCCTCAGCACGGCCTGAGGGGTTGCTATAAAGCTAATAATTAATTTAAACTGCCTGCCTGGCCTGTCGAAAGATCCACATTTGCAACACACCACCAACCGGTTGTGACTACGATTCTATAGAGAGAACATGGCATTTATATCTCCAGCATGCTGGACAAAGATGTGCGGTCATGGTGTGTAACTTCACAAAACGACCTAGTGATGCACGGCACGACTTATTTCTAGGCAGTAATGGCCTGAGTGATAAGTCAAGATGCAACTCCACTCTATTATTCTTCATTTTGCACACTAAATCAAACTTTCCAAATGTTTCAGTGAAATCAGGAACATCATGTACTGAACTTTCTAACCCACTGACATAGCGTGGAGTGAAAACGGCATTGTACCCCATACAGTTCAAAGCACCCAATTCTGTACACTGAGTGACAAGCTTTGAAGCCATAATGTCTTCAGCATGGTCTTATCAAGACCTGAGAGCCCAGTAGCGCAGTTCAAACACAAGGAGGTAAAGCTTTCTTTTGCCTAGACCTCGGTGTTTGATCTACTGAATACGTTTCAGAAAAGCAGATCTCAAAGTAAAAGAAAATGATCAGATTCCAAAATGTCAGAAGATAAATTCTAAGAATTTTATTAAGAATTTTTCAAGAATTGCACTTATGAACATTCCTCAAAAAAACAAAACAAATGACAGGCTTAAAGCACTATATGATTTTATGATGGTTCTTTCCAAAAAGCCGCTGATCAACTTAAACACCTCAAAGCAACTGACTGCACATAAATGTAATAATCATAATAAATGCATACAATATTTTAGTTGTGACTGGCTTGATGAAAGGTAATATTTCATTAAACATTTTATTTTTAAGGGTTTAAGACAAGGTAAAGGCTACCCTAACTTTAAGAGGTTATTTACGATGATTTCTAAGAACATTTCAAGAATTCAAACTTTTGTCTTTAGAACACATGCGGCCCAGGAACACACAACATATGGGTTATGAGTTTAGAAGCATGTTGTTTTCGGTGACCATTATCGGATCATTTAGGTGATCACTGTATGGAAAGGAACAGCTTTAACATCTGCTATAAATAACTCCTTCTGTGTTTCAAGGAAGAAAGTAAGTAATCTGGGTTTCCAAAGACATGAGGGCAAGTAAATGCAGACAGATTTTTCATTTTTGGGTGAACTATTCCTTTAAAAATGAGATCTCATAACACATAAGACACTTTCATGGTCTCCTGTTTGACTTTCACTTGAATCACAAATCACTCCTGACTAAATGTTTGATGTAATAGTCTTTCCATGTACGTTTGATCCAAAGATTCTGCCAGCAGAAGTTTAGTCTGATGAAACCATGAAAGCACTCTCCTCCACAGAGAAAGCCGTAATGCAATGCAACACACTATGAAACGCATTATTTCAGACAGTTACTTTAGCAACTGCAAAATGGCACTATCAAGTCATCCAACAGTAACCTCTAAGTGTTGAAGAGAAAAGATCTTCTGCTTCCTATTGTGTTGGGTGAAAGATGGATTCACTAGGATAATGCATCAGTTCCAGCTTTCCACTCTAAAGAGACTAGCACATAATAATGTGTATGAACAAGGGCAGGCGATGATATTTGTCTTCATATTGAAACAAAGGAACATTATTTAGATGTGTTTCATGTGAATAGAGTAACCTATATATTGATCCATGAGCCTCAATGTGGCAAACGGCTTGAGCATGGCAGAAGATTTTTGTTTGACACCAAACTGGTTTTTGGTTTTGGATTTGGTAGGATAACTGTACAATATCAAGAGATTCTCAAAACCAATCTATCATGTATTTATGCATTCCTTTGTGTGTGAGTGTGTGTGTAAGAAAGCCGTAATGCAATGCAACACACTATGAAACGCATTATTTCAGACAGTTACTTTAGCAACTGCAAAATGGCACTATCAAGTCATCCAACAGTAACCTCTAAGTGTTGAAGAGAAAAGATCTTCTGCTTCCTATAAATGATTTAGAGACAGAAGTACAGATAATCTAAACACATTAAATAAGAGGTTGTAAGTTGTGAGAAATGACGTTACTTAATATTGTAATGTTGACTCAATATAGCGTCATGCCAATTCCAATCTCTCGTAGTTCAAGCAAAATTCCATTTTTATTTTATTCATTCTGCATATTTCATTAATACTTGTCACGCCCTCATAAGAAATCTGGCTGTCCTTTTGTAGCTTCCGGATATTCTTTTCATTTTTAGCACCTCCAGCTACCTCCCATTGGTTTTACAACTTCAAAACACACCTCATGAAAAAAATCAGGAGTTATCTGACATGTGTCCCCCTACCCGGATGGCATGCCAACACCAAAGTCCAGCATTGATTTTCTGTAAAGCAGGGCCGGATTAGCCCCCTTTAGGGCTCAGCTGCCTCAGCACGGCCTGAGGGGCTGCAATAAAGCTAATAATTAATTTAAACTGCCTGCCTGGCATGTTGAAGGATCCACATTTGCAACACACCACCAACCAGCTGTGACTACGATTCTATAGAGAGAACATGGTATTTATATCGCCAACATGCTGGACAAAGATGGAGCGTAATTTCACAAAACGACCTAGTGATGCACGGCACGACTTATTTCTAGGCAGTAATGGCCTGAGTGATAAGTCAAGATGCAACTCCACTCTATTATTCTTCATTTTGCACACTAAATCAAACTTTCCAAATGTTTCAGTGAAATCAGGAACATCATGTACTGAACTTTCTAACCCACTGACATAGCGTGGAGTGAAAACGGCATTGTACCCCATACAGTTCAAAGCACCCAATTCTGTACACTGAGTGACAAGCTTTGAAGCCATAATGTCCTCAGCATGGTCTTATCAAGACCTGAGAGCCCAGTAGCGCAGTTCAAACACAAGGAGGTAAAGCTTTCTTTTGCCTAGACCTCGGTGTTTGATCTACTGAATACGTTTCAGAAAAGCAGATCTCAAAGTAAAAGAAAATGATCAGATTCCAAAATGTCAGAAGATAAATTCTAAGAATTTTATTAAGAATTTTTCAAGAATTGCACTTATGAACATTCCTCAAAAAAACAAAACAAATGACAGGCTTAAAGCACTATATGATTTTATGATGGTTCTTTCCAAAAAGCCGCTGATCAACTTAAACACCTCAAAGCAACTGACTGCACATAAATGTAATAATCATAATAAATGCATACAATATTTTAGTTGTGACTGGCTTGATGAAAGGTAATATTTCATTAAACATTTTATTTTTAAGGGTTTAAGACAAGGTAAAGGCTACCCTAACTTTAAGAGGTTATTTACGATGATTTCTAAGAACATTTCAAGAATTCAAACTTTTGTCTTTAGAACACATGCGGCCCAGGAACACACAACATATGGGTTATGAGTTTAGAAGCATGTTGTTTTCGAAGTAAAATCCTACTAGAGACTATATTACTGGTATATTAACCCTCTATGGGACATTGTCATTTATAAATGACGCCAAGAAAAATGCCTTTAAAATACAATCTTAATGTTCAGCCAACAAAATTTAATTTTATAGTTATGTCATATGACAATCCCTTCAGTAAAATTAAAATGTATTTGTCATGTGCTACACATTTTTGGTAACAAGGTAGTAAAGGAGACATTATGTTAGGTCACATGCTCTCAAGGCTCCATAGTGAGCTCATTTTAGACTAGAAAATACATATAAATAGAAAATACATACATACATACATATATATATATATATATATAAAATGCATATAAATTCAATAAAAATATCATTGTACATCCAAATGCGTTTTCAAAAGTTTTTTTGTCATTTTTAATACCCTTTTATAAAAACAATAACTCAAAGACCAAAAAATTTGAGTGTCATGCATAAATGACAAAGTCCTTTTATGGGATGCATATTTTGTGTAGCTGGCACAATTGACCAGCATTGGCAGGCAGTATAATAGCCATTATGCATGTGTTTTAGGTTGATTTTTGTAATTGTTTTTGGAAGATGGAGAAACAAATCTGTGCCTATTTTAGAAAGTATTGATGATAGTGATAGGAGTGCATCAGAATATAAGGTTGTAGTAAAAAAAAAAAAAAAAAGGTTGTTGAGGACCAAGGAGGATAGAAGCAATGAGGGTGAGGGCAGTGAGGAAGAATAGGTTGTTGTGGAAGTCAGGCATTTGCAGGGCTCACAAAATTTCAAAATCCCTGGTAGCCCTTCGGGCAGGTACTCTTCAGATTTTGGTAGCCCGAAAATTATTTTGACTAGCCCAAATTAAAAAAAAACTTTTTTTTTTAAATATAGAAAATCAGACAGGATTTTGTCAATCAAAAATATTTTCAATACACAAATATCAACAAATATGAAGGAATTTTATTTCACTATTTACAGGGTATCCGCAGAATTAAAAAAAAAATGTAAAGGGGTCCTATTTTGCTCTTTTACAAAGTCTTGATTAGGGCTGCACGATAAATTGAAATGGAATCGAGATCGCGATTCGACAGAAGCTGCGATTGTATAATATTGTCTTAATTGTTTAGATTTTTAGAAGGCACATAAACTTTTCTCATTTACAACTCCATGTGTTTGCTGCGTAAAAACACGAGTTGATATTTGCATTGATCTGACCATAAACAGCAAGAAAGGCTTATTGGAAATGCAAATTCATTCTCTGCCACGAGGTGGCGCGTTAGGAGCGCTGTAATATTGCAGTCTCCCCGGTAACGGCTGTACACAAAGCAGCTCTGCGCTCATAAAGGCTGCTTTATCAGGAATTAAAGGTAAAATGAAATAAAAATTCCAACGACACGTTTCTGAGGACAGTCGGTTCCCTTCAGATATATTCAAATAAAGACATCCGCGCCGCGTTTTGACTTGAAACTTGCAGCTTTATTCAATGACATCATTGCCTTTTGAAGTTTAATCCAGCCGTACCCTTTAAGGTAGCCCGTCGGGCAGAGTGGTGATACATTTTGGTACCCCGACTGGAAAACACAATAGCCCCGGGACGTCGGGCTAGCGATTTTGCGAGCCCTGATTTGGATACATTATCATATGCCAGTTTGGAAGATGTGATCCATACAACATCCAGACATCAGGAAAGATGCCAGTGTTTATTGGCATTACTATTCTGACAAGTAGTAATGCTCAAAAATGATGACTGCACAAGAATTTGTGGGGTACACTGAAAAAGAAGAGTCTCATTGACTTTCACTTGTGCTGTTATAATTGAAATTCCAAGATAAACACAATGTTAAAGTTGTTTTAATGCTTTTGAAACACTTAGACATGGTTTCCAGGCAGTGAAATTGCATCTGAATGCGTCAGGTTTTAGACATTTTTACATGTGAGTTCCAAATCAAATATAGCAGTACAAGAAGAAATTGAATGTTCATAAAGATTGTTAATGTTTTTTGAAGCAGTAAGACCTTTTCACTTTTCAGACAGTGAAAAGCATTTCATTGTGTGTGAAGTTTCAGAAAATTTGTCAAAAATAATTTACCCTGATGAGACAAAGTCAGTTATAAATGACGGAACCCTAAATAAAGGTCAAAGGTCATATGTAGAAAACAAATGTACAATGTAACAGTGTTCAGTGGGAAAAAAATAAAGATGGTGGACAAGAAGTGTCAACTATAAATACATTTCAAACTGCAAAGTATTCATTAAAAAACAGTTGTATCCAATTAAAATGGACTTTTACCCAATATTGGTGTGTGTATATTTATGCATACAGTGCTCTTTATTGTGCATTTAGCTTATCAATATGCCAACACCCAACTCTTTCATTTGCAATTCAAGACTCCTGTGCAGAACACCATATCTTGTGGTGCAAAAACACAAAATGGTCACTCATGAGGTTACATGATTATTCGGATGCTGCCTTAGAAGACATCTGACTATGTAGGGTAGAAGGCAGAATCTATTAATATGCAATTCTCTCTAAACCAAGCGCTAACAGAAACAGACGGCCCACGTCACAGGTCTATGAAATCCCTTCCTTTCCTTCAGTGCCAGCGAGAGCTCTTGCAGAAGGTCCAGTAAAGGAATTTCACCTGAACCCCTTCATCTTATTGACGCAAACTCTCCTCGGATCAGACGCATACTGCCGGTGTAGGGGCAGTCTAGGCTGCCTGTCTGAGAAAGTAGGCTCATGAGGATATCCCACCTCCTCCCTCTCTTCCAATGTTGGGCATTTTGATGCCTCATGCTTTCAGTTCTGAAACGGACTCTGAAGACCAACAGACCCAGACACAAAAAGACAACTCTTTCCTCAAGACCAAAGCAGTCTCAGGGCCGAGGGGGAAAACGCCTTAAACATCACCAAATATCCAGATAATAGCAGACTCCTGCCTGAGATGTAAACAATGCCTGTTTACTTCATAGGTGATTGATGTGACTTTTTTTTTTTTATTATTTACATGACCAGTATGTGGTATAAAAGGCAGTAAAATAAAACGGTGGGGGTTTATTTGTATTGCTAATCCAATTCAGTAAAGTTTATGTATTAAAGTTAAATCATTCTAATTCAGCATTTTGAGCTGAACATGGCACAGTTTTAAATTCATGTTCATGATCAATACTATTCAGTGCCATATGTTTGTATTTGTTGGACATTGAAAATTGTAAAATTATTGCTGTTATGTTGCAGTGGGTGTGCTACAAAGATTATGACTGATTTCAATTATGCCATAGATTTATCAAACTGCCAAAGACATAATATAGTGACAATAAATCTTATCTTATAATACAGCATTTTGCATGTCACAATGTATGATACTCAAAAGCCTCATTTCCTCAGAGCGGTACGGTTCAATACAGCACAGTACAGTATGGTACGCAATTATTTCCGTTCCATTGTCAGAAGTTGTGCATGGTACCAAAATAGCGAACCGTACTGCACCACTTTTTTGGGACCCTTTCATTGGGGTACATAGCACTGTAGTCCGGTACCTAAAGGGTGGAGCTAGACTCACTGCAGAACTATGACTGGTTGATATAGAATCGTCACTTGTACATGCTACAAGGGGAATGACAACACAAGGGGAATGAAGCATCACCTTCACTCTCTCCTACATGCTGCTCATGTGTGTTGAGATTGTTTACTTTACATCAAAGTGCGCAAACACAAAAAATATAACAGTGTATTTTAGAATTGTATATTTTTTCTTCTTCTTTCTTCTTCGCGCTATAGAATGACGTCTATCGCTACTTTCCAGCATAAACCACACCTATCAAGTAAGGGTACTGTTGGCGGTGGAAACGCAAGCCGGATCAGGGTGAACCGTCCTGAATCGTACTGTACTGTACACCATACATTTTAGATAAATAACCACATAGTTAAAAAAAAAAAAACTTATTTGGGATTGCACACAATTAATTTAATTATAATTTGTCAATTTAAATATGAAAGGCAATGGTGATAATTTTTTCTGCAATGTTAAAATAAATAAATACAAACAAAAATACCTGACTAATTAGTTTCAGGGTTTAGTTAAGAAAAAAATATTTTCCAGAGTATGTGCAATAAAACTTAATTTCAAATTCATTCAGCATTCAGGTCTGATTAATTGCTGAGATTGTAATAATCTACGAATAAGAAAAAAATTCCAGCAGGTGTTAAGAATACGACAATGTGAGCTGCTAACCGATTACAAGATCACAAAACTGTTCAAAAAAAAATTTTTTTAAAAAGCCCCCTACGATACACTCATTATTAAAAATATAAATAATTATAAAAAATACTATTTTCCATACAACAACCCTCTACATTGCGAGTAAATCACTCGCATATGCGACTAAATCTTACTCTGGGCGACTAAATAATGTCTAACATTAGCCATTGGCTAATAAATTCTTAGATTTTACACGCCAGTATGTGTGTGAGAGGCTTTCAACACGCGATTATATTGCCAAGGTGTGCGTAGAGGGTTGTACAATGTTTTGTGCAGCATAAAGCTGCCATTTTTTAAGGAGGCACCTAGTTGTTACGTGCTTTAGCTGTGAAAAAGCTCTAAGCGACTCTGAAATGTGCGGGGGAAATGTGTTGCAGCTGTGTTCAAAATCTGCAGCAGCTGTTTAAACCCCTGTATGGTTTTGGTATGCTGGCCAAGAGAAAAAAAAAACTGGGATGGTATACGTTTGCAAAGCAAGCGATTTGGATAGTACCCTCTAGTTCATCACTTTCCAGGTGGCACACCACTGTTTAACAGAAATCATAACACTGAGGCTGACTTATTATTCTGGGCAGCATCTATCTGCGAACTGTTACGGCAAATATTTTCTAATAACAACGAGTGCTTGGAAGAGTAAATTCTTAATGGCAGAGTTCATAGTGTGTTTTATGGTGGCTGGACAAATTCACACAGCGTTAACATTTATCACAGCACCCAGTTGAGGAACTGCCCCTAAACTTCAAAACATAAGAAAGCGCTACAATCTACTTTTCAAATCTTGGCAAGATAAAGCCAGCGTATCTGTCTTCGCTTTTCAGAACCAGCTCACTAGGAGACACTGCGGGAGACAAAGTGTCATGGAGCAAGCACATTGAGAGGATAGTACCGAGGGGGAACCCTTTGTTCTGTTTCCAAACTGCTATGCTCTTTTTTTTCCCTTTGGGAAACGTCCAGGGGGAAGTTGAAGTATGGCAGGCTCTTTTTTGCTTCAAAGCACTAATAAGTTCCATGCCTGTGAGTTGCTTACATCATTAATCAGCGAGATGGCTTTGCGTGATAAAGGACGTAAACTGGCAGCAAACCATGGACTAACACAGATTTAACATCATACCAGCAGCCCAGATGCCAGCCGTTGCTCGTATTCCAGCGCTCCAGTCACAGGTCAGCCATGCATCAACACAGCGAAAATACCATTTTACTAAACATGTCAGCGACGAATTAAACATCCTTCTTCATTAGCATGATGTTAAAGCCGTTTGTGGATTAAGCTTTACGATAATCAATCAACATGAATGAGAGCCTAAATGTGATGCGATATTGACGGACCACTTTCTAAAGCGAAGAGAGAATGATGTCTAACTCGTTTGTTTCTAAACATGTCAAAACAGAGGAAGGGAGTCAGGCATGTCTGCCATGCGGGGCCCCATCAGGTCAGGCTATAAAAATCCATCACTGGGTTTGTGCTCTGCTAAAGCGCTAAGGAAACATATTGTAGATTTTAAGAGCCTTTTTATTTCAGCCAGACTGTGTACTAAAACTAATTGGATTTCTGTCAATGGAAAAATATATCCCTGGGAAGACTTTGAACTACATAACGCTGACGGTACAACGGCCCATGAGGGACCGACCCTTCCTCAATGCCAAATGTGAGGGAGGAAAATTAAACCAACGGTCAACATAAAATATTAAAATAGCATGGTATCGAGTTTTTGAAAAATGATGTCAGGCTCACTCATTAGGTTCACCAACACAGTGAATTAAGCTACATTTAGTGGGTGATAATTGAAATCATAGCTGTAGTCATTACCGCTGACATGTCTCTAAATAATACCCTATACATTTCCCCTCAGTTTTTTGGGGGGCTCTGTGACAGCTGGCAGGGCCTGAGAAAAATAAAGTACAGAAACTATTATTCTCCCGTGTGACCGGCCTTCCTATTCTCTCTTCCTTAAAGCCAATAAAACGCCAGCTTTTATTCTAACCCTCCAAAGTGCTGGCTGGATGTCAGCTATCCTCTCTAAAGCCCTGCCACAGAAAACTGAGGGCCTGTAAATCACTATGTCACAGGCACACCATCCGTCTTCGGGTATACAATAAAACAGGGATGCAGTTATAGAGAGAATGACGCCCGTGCCCAATATATATTTAATTTGAACAAAAAGAGAACATAAAGACATTCCCTTCCATTCAAGACCAACAGTTTGAGATGTGCCTGGACGGGCTGTACAGCGCGTTCAAACAGATATTTGGCTGATGGAAATGCTGATAATGATTTGAAGATAATCATTTTGCCATCAGTGCTCTTTTGTTGCCCTGTAACAGCGGAACTGTGATTTATGCTGCAGACTGCAGAACATTTATTGCATTTTCGATAGGTGAAGATGATATTGGACAGACACGTAAAATCATTTTGCACTTAACTATTTTTTTTCTTTTGGAATAAACATTTACCTCAATGAAGCCATTCTTTTATTTAAGATGTCAGAGCAGCAGTCTTTAGAGCATTATTTCAAAACCAAAGTACACAAGTCAGCAGTCAGAACTGACATTTACAATCTAGGTGGTTTGTGAGATAAACACAGGATGATTAGTGATCGTTTGACAAAGCGGAGACCTTTCCACCACTCAACACGGAATGTTCCTAGAAAGTTGAATTAGAAATTAGATTTAGAGACATTTCGTTATAAGAGCATGTAACAGAAAGCATCTTGAAAGCTTTTCTTATTTAGTGGGTCCTTTAGTTTACGGTTCAAGTCCAAACACTAGAGTCAGTCTGTGCGTTCATACCTGTGTTTTAACTTTTGCCATCCAGACGGGACAGAAGGACAGACATCTAAATGAACACCATATTGCTGCGGTTTGGCAGTAACATGTGGAAGAAAAATGTTTTTTTTTTTATCAGATACAAGGTTGTCATCTTACCAAAATACAGACAGCATGATTTGCCGGCAAGAACATTTCAAAACTAATTTGGTAGGACTTAATGAAGTTCCTCTCTCGTTGGCTGGACAGAAGACGGTGCCTGTTTTGGCAGCAGCAGAGAGACTGCACATCAACTGGATTTTATTCTTCCCGGGGCAATCAAGTACAGCTCTGTTTATGCAATGAGCAGGACTGCGATGCAAAAGAGAAAAGGACGTGTGGCTCCTCAAGTTAAGGTCATCTACATAAGAAACGGCTGGAAATATCAAGACAAGATGAAGGCATCCCTTCCTGTTGCTGTTAAAACAGAAAAACAGCAAAGATAAATAACTAAAACTAAATATCACAATGAGAATGGAGGTATGGCAATGAGTAAGTTACAATCAAGCTACAATGGGTTTTGTGTGTAGTCGAGCTATCCAAGCCTATCTGTCCAAGTACACATGACATAGGCAACAAATAATAGATGCGCTTTTTCTTTCAGAACAAGTGTAAATGTTTGAATACATGATAGCTGAAGCCGAGCCACAATCATCTAAATCCACAATTATCTAGGTCTGTTATCTTATCTCGCCAAAAAAAGGGTCTAATGTGATTTCAGTTAGACTAAAACATTTATATGACATATTAAAAACACAAATTACTGCTTTACTCCGACTAAAAGTCTGTGTAAAGCTATTTTACATATGTTTTCGTATATAAATATGTGGAGACCAAGATTTTTTGTAAATTATCACAACCAGGTAATATGCATTTACGTGACGAAGGCATCGCTAGCTATCAAACTGAAGGCTGTAGTAACTAACGGTAATGACAGTAACTCGCGATTGAGCGGGCGAACCACTGATGCTAATGCGCTCTAGTTATTTAGTGTGTTCGACTTGAAGCAGCGCTTCGCAGACTGATCGGTGTATGACATCAAAGTACTGCGAGAGCAGATTCGAAAGCATAAGGAGCGTCTGCTCTCATAGCTCTCACGGTACTTTGACGTTATTCAATGATCGGTCTGTGCAGCGCTGCTTCAAGTCCAATACACCTCTTATTATAGTGTTAGGGGAGGGGCTGTACTCAGTGGCTCCAGTGCGTCATCGAGACATGATTTCAGACCCGTCCAAAAAATCCTGAACACAAAAAAGGTGAAAAACTATTTAATGGTCTAACTCCACAATTCAGTACTACATCGCTCACAGTCTTTGTAACGTGTTTTCAGCAATACATTTCTAACATTTATAATGTTTAGAAATAATTCTCTGAATTGCCTTTTCACGGACTTTAGACTTTTAAAGTGTATTTAAACATAAACATACATACATTATAATGATGTGGATTACAGATCAGGCCCAAAAAACAAATATAGTGATTTAGGTCAAGATCTCACTCATAAGAAATTCTCTCTTTTGTTTAAAGTCATGTTTGCTTTGACAAACATGGAAAGGAAATTATTTGAAATAATTTCCTTTAGCATAACTGGGTCATATCTTCACTGTGGAACAAAGACGCACAACCACCACACACTAAACTTATTTAAATTATCCATTAGCAAAGCAGCAAGTAACAAACATGTCAACTATAATGCATCCAAAATGGTTTCTCTGTACTCTCACAATTTTGCCTGTCAGCTCATCCTCTCTTGAAACAATCACAGAGGTACAAATTTGCTCAGAGAAATTAAATGAGATTTTATTGCTTCATAGTTGATTTATAAGAGCGGCACCCTGAATGAAAATGCATAAATTCCATTTCTGTCACTTGCGCCCGTCTAACAAACTAATGCAAGCCAAACAGTTCGGGCTGTTCCCAAATATTAGCGCTAAATAAGCCTGATAGATCAGATATGGAAAATTCTCATTTCCACAAAAGCATCAATTTCCATACCCTCTGCGGGCTAAGTGATTTGACGACTTCATTTCGACAGTTTCTCCCTCGTATTCTTAACTGACATTTTATCTACATACTGGCACAGCCGCAGATTGAACACACCCGGAAGACAATGACAGGCCCTTCTACCATTGTCACTTCTCATTTCGGCGAAGAGCGATGCGTTTTACTGGCTTATGCCAATAATAGCCCCATCAAAAAGGAGACTCCACCTTGCTCTGATGTTGAGGGAGCACTTCATGTCGCAGGCTCTCATTTGTCAATTAACAGGAGCCTTCTGGTGTTGGCGCGCGGGGGCTTAAAAGACAAAGTCTCACCCATGACAAATGAAGAGAGACAGATGAGTGAAGCATGAGCTGGAGTGTAATACTATAATGTGCTTTAGATATGAATATAAAACGACATTACTGACAGTCCATACAAGGTTATATTAAATTTCTCGGTGTACCCAGCCAACGTACTTTGTCTTCTTTGTTCCGTTTTCATCAAACTACTTGCATCTCATTGTGACAGGCCGTCTACATTTAAAGCAGCTCCATTTGAAAATGCAAGTGAGCATATTTGATTTGCCATCAAGACATATACGCATGGGAGCACGGGTTTTTGTGTGAGTTAATGAAGTAATGCATAACTAGTGATCTCAAATTTCAAGAGCGCTTCAGTCCAACTGTGTAGTTACAGACCGCGATTGTGCCCTCGTCATGCCACTTCTCCCCTGCCCCTCCAGAGGTCTGTGCACACCACTGATTTTACATTCTGTTGGATGTTTGGCTGTTACATTCAAGCTTTATACAACTTGTAACAGTTTCCCTTTGAAATATATTCTCCTTGATTTGGCTGTTGGCTCATATGTAAGGTGGCCTAATAAACTGAATCTGATAGCAGACAGACTGTCAGACCTCCGAGACAGAATGTGACACCGGAGGGAGGAATTCGCAGCCGCTTCGTTCCATTGCATGACTGAGGGCCATCATGTTTACCCCTCATCTGGACAGGACCAGACAAGACAATAACATTCCCTTTGCTTTCACCATCCACTCCCCACAAAGTCAGGCATGTCTAGGACACTGGTGGGGACACTTTGACAGCAATCCCAGACCTGGGATTACTCCTCCTGTCTTATGATCTAATACCTTTTCATGGCTAGTCTTGAGAAAGTTACCGTTTCACCTTCATACCAATTCAATGTTAAAACCACACAAAAGCCACCTTGTGAAAGGTCTGATAAACTGAATGTGATTTCACATGCGTGTTCGCAGAGATTCTCTCGGACACCTCTCACATCAGGTAACATAGCCTGCGAGTGCACAGTGGTTTTGGGCTGTGGTACATCACTGTCTGATAACTGAACATCTAACTTCCATTTTGAGAATTCAATAATATAATTTTATAATTCAATAAAATGGAGAAGAAATAATAGCTCAAAAACATCATGACTGAACTTTTGACTTTATTAATTGATCTTCACAGGCAGCACATAAGATATCATGATGTAATCCATAACAAACAACAACATTTTTATTTGATACATTTTCATTAAATTAGGCAGTCTAAGATTTGGTAAATGCATATTTATTTATTTATGAATTACATATTTTAACTAGTGGATTAGTTCACACAAACGTAAATTGTCATTATTTACTCATTCTCAGGTCAATACAAAACAATACACATTTCTTTCTCTAGGGAAAACAATAGAATTGTATTTTCCTTACGGTGTTGTTTGAACCCCATTTCATTATTGACTTTCATTATATGGCCAAAAGCAGTATATTTTCATTCAAAAAATATATTCCAAAATATTACTATATAATACATGAATATTAACATTCTAAAATATATTATTTTGTGTTCCACAGAATAAAGAAAGTCATAAACGTTTGGAACAACAATTATGTAAATTATGTACATTATGACAATTTTAATTTTTGTGTGAACTATCAAGTCAAGTCAAGTCACCTTTATTTATATAGCGCTTTTAACAATACAGATTGTGTCAAAGCAACTGAACAGCATTAATTAGGAAAATAGTGTGTCAATAATGCAAAATGACAATAGTAAACACTGATTTTCCAGTTAAAGACAGTTCATCATTGAATTCAGTGATGTCTTCATTCAGCTCAGTTCAGTTTAAATAGTATTTTTGAATAGTATTTTTGCTTTAAATAGGTAGTAGTATATAAGGCTTGTTTCAGGTTCACCTCACCCAGTCATACACATTTTTAAGGGGGGATGTTCAAATAGGACAAATCTTCAGCAGTCGTGGCCTAATGGTTAGAGAGTCGGACTTGTAACCCGTTGGTACCGGCAGGGATTGTAGGTGAGGGGAGTGAATGACCTCTTCCACCCTCAATACCACGACTGAGGTGAGACCCTGGAGCAAGCCAATTTTTTTTAACCTTACCAAATCAAATTAAACTATTTACACTGCAAAATTACAACTGCAGTAAATAATGTTATGAGATTAATGTTTTAAATAAAATTTTTAATATATAAATAAGAAATGTTTGGGGAAAATGCATACTTTTAAACATGAGACTAATCCGCCAGTATTCAACCGTTTCCTTTATAACTCATCATTCATTCCTTCATAATCATTGAGTAACAAGCACGCCGAGTATTGCTTGGAGAATGTGCAATACTTCTGTTCAGATCTTTGTTTGGAAATATTTTCGTCAGTCAATATTGTGTATAAAAATGTTTTGTGTCTAAACTTAATATACTACTTGTTTGTTGAACTAAAATCCATGTAACATTTGCAATCGTGAAAATATTCGTCTAAATAGCTCCCTTGTCATGGTATGTTACATAACTACATCATGTTCATTTTTACCCCAATATGTTTGTTCTGTGAGTTTCTTTATGTGTGCCGTTATGCTCATTTGATTTGATTCCTCCATGAAAGTCTTTTACAGACACAGCACAAGCCTCAACAGCGCGACATTGATACCAGAAATACACTATGCATTATCAATCGCTGTTTAAGCTGAATGTAATAAGATCAGAAGAATCATTTTCGCATTTTGATATGTAACTAGTTATTTTTTGATCACTTAAGTTTTAATCAGGCTATTTCCCCCATCAGGCAAGTAAAATTCTCGAGACATTCTCGAGGCTGCTCAGCTAGCTAGTTCAGTCTGTATTTTGCTACCGCAATTCTTCCTGATGACGCAGTGACTACAGTGGGGGAAAAAACTTCAGTATGTCCAATGATTGTAAACAGTCATGGAGTCCTTCAGACTGGATACATTTTTGCAGTAATGTGACCAAAATTATTTAAGACCCACTGAATCTGAATTTAAGACATTAAGACTTTTAAGGCCACCCTGTTCATAAAAAAAAACTAAACAGAAAGGAACAGGATGCAGATGTCTCAACACGCACTTTTGAAAGTTTTTAACAACACAATGGCCAAAGATTTCAGTCTAAACATGCATGTCTGTAGCAACAATGTTTTAAAGGGGATGAATTAAAGGGATACAACATTCAAAAAGGAAAATTGTCATTTATGTTCATGTGGATCTTAAAATGCAAGACTTTCTTCTGTGGAACATAATAGATGATATTTTGAAGAACGCTGGAAACCAACACTGGAGACCATTGATTACTATTGTATGAAAAAAAAAAAAAAGAGACATTTCTGAAAAAATACATTCTTTTAATTCTGCAGAAAAAAAGAAATAAATGATGAGCAAATGATGACATAGGCCTAACTTTCATTTTTGAGTGAAGTCTTTAAAAGATTTTAAAAAGATGCAAGCAGAGAGGGATTTACGTTGCAAACTGTTGATTAAAAAGCTAATGAAATAAAATCTAAGAATCTAAAACTAGTCAATGTAGATGACTAGACAACTACCGTGACACATCCCGCATAAATGCTCATTTCTGGATGACTCAAACTGTCTTGTGGCAGCCCTGAGGACAACAAAAGAACCTTTCTATCACTTTGTCATGTTCACATATTTAAGTCCTCATGCTAGAGGGCAGGATGTCTGTCTATTAACTTCTTACTGTGAGGTCTTTGTGTGAACATGGCAGAAGAAGTAGTGAAATCCTGACTGTAGCCCACATCCTCACTTTATTCTGATCACATGCCTCTTTATAAATTAAATTTCACACTGAATGTAACCCTAGCCCCAACAAAGCACATGACCTAAACAGCTTCAGTAACAGAACCTTCTGTTCTGCTCAAAGGCTCTGTGAAGTGGTAAAAAAGACAATTATTTCAGAGCCAGCTTTGGCATTCTTGCAAGGGAGGCTTTCTACTGACAAGCCCTGTTGCCAAAAATCATCTTTATTGGCAGTGTGATTCTAAGTGAGCAAGACGAGTTATTCTAAAACATAAATGGTGAAACCTCACTCTTCTGCGTGTACGTCACTACATCGGTAATGTAAATCTTGCAGTGTTTTAATGGAAAGACAATGAACATGACATTGTTCTAGAAGCATTCCCATTAATTGCCTATCGATGTGCCCAACTATTCTGGTAATTATCTTACACATAAAAAGCTATAAATGATATGATGATAGCATAATGTCTCAGCAAAGGCAATAAACCACAGTGTAAGCGTTTCTATGTGTAGCAATGCTGCGTATTTTACTACTATGTGTATGGTGAAACTATTAGGAAACATTACAGCCGAAACTGATGCAATAAAGAGCATTTCATAAAAGAACAAGCATCACTCCAAACCACTAACTTCGTGAATACATGGTGTAGATACTGATTTCTTCAGTCATGATCGTATATGGACTCTGTATAATTCATGCACATGACAGCTGACCAAATTATGTATGTGACCCAAAAAAAAAAAAAAAGACAACATTTTATGCCTGAATATTGATAATTCTGGGTTCTACAGTCTTCACCAAATGCCGGGTCACCAGTCACAAATGCTCATTAGGAATATCAATGCACCGATAAGCGTACATTTATGTGTGACACATGGAAGCAGCACAGGATTTGGCAATTATTAATGTGACAGACTCCAGTGCAAAGCGAATCAATTAAATGGAAGATTCCACATTTTCAGCACAGATAACTGCCTCAAGACGACAATTTTCACATGACAAAAAGAGGCCCATTCAGAGTCCTTCAAGGCCTGACAGGTCAAGAAAAGAAGTCTGAAACAAAGGCACCTTATAACCATCATCTCCTCTCTTTTAGTTGTCAGATCAGCTTTGCTAGTCCTGCTAGTGAAATGGCATCCCCTCCCCAGCTGCCACAAGGTGCTTCTTCATGTCCTGTCAAAGGAATCTTTTATTCTATTTGCTCAGCATTAACATGTCACATTTATTGATCAGGCTTTTTATCTGGCCACAGCATGGCACGCCGCTACTGTACCCGCTGTTCTCTGAGGTCTCAATGACATGGCTGATGAAGTAATGCACATAATGCATGTATTGAATTGCACTTAATGCAGAGGTGTGACTGTAAGCATGACAGGTAGATTGAATCAGAGATGTTGTATGCGGTTGGGATCCTGTCATTTATGACAGTGTTCTAGAATGTTTCACATGATAGAAACATCCTGCAAGGACTTCCTCAACCAATTCGGGCCTAATATTACATATTTAATAGACAAATATGATATGAATTCATTAATGTCCATTGCCAACATCTGCGGTCAAGCAACATTTTAAAGGGTCTAACAGAAGTGCACTAAAACTACCTATATTGGCAATTTTCCATCTTTCCAGGTGCTATTCCAGAAGGCAAGATTAACTTGCCATGACATATAGCCTGAACTCTCGGTTGATTAACCCAAACCTTGCTTACTCGAGGTATGCTGGTTCCAAAAACGTGTCTGGGAGTAAGTTCAGTCGACTATTGACTGAACAGAGTACGTTCACGGTTAACACACAAGACATACTAAACAGAGCGACGAATCAACAAGTCACCATGGAAACGGACGCTAAGAAAATGCACGCCATACTGCTTCTTTTGTTCTTCTTTTGTTCAATGTCCATTTGCATACTTAGTGCATATCACCACCTAATTGGTGGTTGTGCTATAATTTTTCTTAAATTTTCTCTTTCATTTTTTTATGCTAATTATATAAAAAGCCATATCACATGTTTATTTTTATTATAGAAATACATTATAGAAAATGCAGATCCATGATGTGAGATGATAAAATAAACATTACCTTGTTATAATAGTTTTATAATTAATTTATATCAATAACTATTATATATGACATTAAAATAAATACCATAATAAAATAACATAATATTACCTAATATATCACTTATATTAGTGCTTTATAATTAACATATTCAAATAAATATATATATATATATATATATAACATTGTAATGTTTTTTTTGCAATGCTTGTAATGTTTTTTAAAGAAGTCTATTATGCTCATCAAGGCTGCATTTATTTGATCAAAAATACAGAAAAAAACAGTAATCTTGCAAAATGTTATTACAATATAAAATAATGGTTTCTATACAGTTCAAAAGTTTAGGGTCAGTACATTTTTATTCTTTCTTTTTTTGAAAGAAATTAAAACTTTTATTCAGCAAGGATGTGTTAAATTGATAAGAAGTGATAGTAAAGATTTATATTGTTAGAAAATATATATATTTTGAATAAATGCTGTTCTTTTTAACTTTTTATTCATCAAAGAATCCTGAAAAAAAGTATCAAAGGTTCCAAAAAAATATTAAGCAGCACATTTGATCAAATAAATGCAGCCTTGATGAGCATAAGAGACTTCTTTAAAAAACATTACAAGTCTTACTGATCCCAAACTTTTGAGCAGTAGTGTACTATATTGTAAACAGTAAAAAGTGTATATATGTAAACTATATTGTAATAATATACATTATTGTGCACAATCTGCCATGCCCACTGGAGTCTTGTCAATAGGTCGAGCATGCACTGATAACTCTTAAGTAAACTAACCCTGAAATAGACCCTGCTCCGGAGCAGGTTATGTTCAGAAAATAAGTTGCTATGGCTACTTGCATAACCTGAAAGTTACCTCCGTTTTTGAAACCAAAAGCTGAGTTTATCCACCTACTTACCCTTAAACATACCCGGTTATGTCACATAACCTGCTTTCTGGAATACCCCCAGACAGGATAATGTGGGACATAATCCTGTTGCAAAACCTATTGGGAAAACTTATGTCTCTCCCTCCTCAGGTCCATACAGGAATCCAGTATGTGCAAAATAGGTGCCATGCTTGTCATCACTGTCTCCCATCATCACAGACCTCCTATTATCACTGTCTGTTAAGAGTTACACTGAGACAAACAATAACTTACCTCAGTTGGTTGAAGCTGAGATCTAATCTTCTTGCCACTTCTCCATATTTTGCCCCAAGAAAATCTGGAATGTCTTCCCAATCATGCCCAATGCAGGACACCTGCATAAACGCAACAGAGAGAGGGAGCTATATCAGTTTTATTACATAGCTGGAACTTTGAAGTATTTTTCTTTCAAGAAATAGAACTTCTTAACCATTACACTGAACTGATGGAGATTAAAGATATGTTTGAAGCTGTTCAGCTGTCCATAAACATGTGACGGCTAATAATTCAAATACAACTATTGTGTGAATGAAACCACTGTTATTATGTTAGTCAACAACTATTTAAGCTGTTTAAAATAAATATTTGTCATAATATTTTTGACTAGAGTTGTCTCGCGACACAGAAAATATATTTATATAAATATATCCTCCGTTTTTATCTACATGACACAGCATGACAAACAAAACAAACGCACACTTTGGGGCATTTGGTGTCTACTGGTTGAATAGTATACAGGTCACAGGACAACGTGTTTGCAGTATTTCACTTACCTGACTTCCATTCACTACAACCATTGACTCGTTGTATGCCATTGCAGTCAAATGACAGTTCAGAAGGAAAAAAGCATCAAACGAAGACCACCACAGTTGTTTTTTCTGCTCATACGACTGAAACGTGTTCTTTATGTTTTCAAAATAAACTTTTAAATTACGCTCCGAATGAAGCTTTACTTCTTCCGCGTGCTTGTGTCAGCTGATCTAGGACGGAAGCACGCGCCAGCGTTCAATTGCTCAAATCTGTTTCAGCT
This sequence comes from Sinocyclocheilus rhinocerous, assembly GCF_001515625.1. Taxonomy (NCBI): domain Eukaryota; kingdom Metazoa; phylum Chordata; class Actinopteri; order Cypriniformes; family Cyprinidae; genus Sinocyclocheilus; species Sinocyclocheilus rhinocerous. Next base: position 1,868,781 of record NW_015647035.1, read on the forward strand.
GCTTATGTTGCCATAAAAATAATGGTGAGTGAGTAGTATTCCTGCTAGCAATCCAGACAGCTTTCGTTTGAAAAAGTAACAGTTTTAGTCACTGGATGTCGGGGTAAGTTTGCAAAGTATGTGTTAAAAGTGTTACACAACGTATAATAACTCAGAAGTCATATTTCACTGTATTATAATTTCGCTAATCATATTTAACTGTCCTATTCGTGTGTTCATATAATCGCTTAAGTTAAAATAACACATTAAAGCTTTATTGTTGTCCTTATATGACAGGACACGCAGAAAGAGAGAAGCACAAAAGCTTTGGTTGGGAGCGCCATGACGTCACATCGGATCCTCCCACAGGCGGAAGTTTTGGATCGCGCGCGCAGTCTTTTGGAGACGAGCAGGATCTTATGATGGCGGCAGCGCACGGACACTAGAATAATGCATTTACTTAGTTAGGCTGCTAAAATGTGCTTCATAGGACATCATTGGAAATCTGTTTAAATGATCATCTTTATAGGAAATGAAAGGATTGTGCCTGTAAATGTTCATACCTGTCGTAACACATCGGAGCGCGTGTGTGTAATTTCAGGTAAAGTGGTTCATTGTGTTCTCTTTTTACCAAACTTAATGATAGGAAATGCTTTGTAATGCTTGTGAAGGAAGAACCCTTTTTTCTTGATTATGATTATTTTTATAGATGTTTCGAAAGAAAGGAAGCGGACTAAGACGCTGTATAGCCTAACGTTACGCAAAATAAGCCGTTTTCATTTTTAAAGAATTTGAGTTGGTTGAATTTCAGCATTGTAGCCTACTTATGTGAGAGTTTTTCTAAACACTAAAAATATAATAAATACTGTGTTTTTTTTTTTTTTATTGGAACTGATTTTGTGTTACTAAGCTGCTTTACCTAGCCTATCACTTAATGTCTACAACCCTTTCAGATTTATTTGTAACTTGGGGGGGAAATCAATGTGAAAGGTGTTATGGTTTATTTTGATAAATCATAATGTCCTCAACTTTGACTACAGAAAATGTTTTGCACAAGTGTTTTCGGCTGCTTTAGGCAGCTCTGTAAATGACGATATTTAGTCATGCATAAACATGACGATATGAAATGCATGAAAATACATTTGCATTTAAATAATATGAATTATTCCCTCCCCCCCAAAATATGTTCCCATTTAAGGGTAATACCGAGTGCTTGGTATCTGGTTCAGAAACTCATTCGTCATGCAGACAATAAAGAGAAAATTGTTGCCCGATGCTGGAAATTTATGGTTACCCTTCTCTGCCCTAATAACTCACGCAGTGTCACGCGCTGACAGCTTGTGCAGAAAACAGTCACACATCTTTACATACTGAAGAAAGACTCTGTGTTAAGCTTGTTTAAAATGGCCGATATCAACACTAGTGTCTGTTTGAATCTGTGTACAGCAGTCTTCCCAGTATTTGCACTTTCAAAAACGTATACAAATATGTAATGTTAATGTACAAATCAAGACTGAAAAAGGCTGCTCAATTATATATATATCTTTTTTCTATTTGTTTCGACTCGACATTCAAGGGTTTTCAAAACTGTAACCAAACTATGTGCATGTCTTCTAACAAGGCCTGTGTGTTATATGGCTAAATAATTCTAACTTTCTAAATATTAGAACACGTAAACTACGATAAAAAAGCCAAATGCTGAAATGCAATCAGTAAATACTGATTTCTGGAGAGAGAGAGAGAGAGCGTGTGTGTGAGAGAGTGAGATAGGATTAATAATTAGCTCACACGTTTATACGTTTATAGGCTTTTACAACAAAATTATTTATGTATAATTTTAAAAGTTAGATGCACTTAGAAAATTTGAGCAATGTTATTTTTATGAGGAAGAGGGGTGAGATGTTTGTATAGAGATTAAAACCGCGTTTTAGGATTAGGGTAAACCAGCAAAGTTTATTGTTTGTCATAGATCAGCGTTATCTGTTTCAATGTGTCTGACATACTCCAACAAAATGTACATTTATTTCTTTCACGCTGATGACTGTCCACTCCAGGTTTTCTTGCTCTCCTAGATGACCTGTCAAGCGGATTACCGCAGAAAGAGATTAATGGTGGAGGCGGGTTGCAATAATAATCGTTTTGTTTGATGTGACAACTTTGATAGGCGTTGATTTACTTACAAACTGATAGGCTTTTAATTGAGCGCCTCCATCCAGTGAGAGATGAAAGGCAAAGCGCATTGAAAAGCTGCCCGATTGCCCCGGAGCCTCAATACTGATTAGCCGTCTCAGCGGTGAATAGTTCAAGGCATTTTAAACTTCCTTTCTCAAAGGTCTGACAGTCCATTTCTCTTTCTTTTATGTCTTTTGGTATTGTCAAATAAAATTAATAATTTTATTTACACAATAAAATTTAGTTGACATGAATGAAAAAAAACTGTCTGGACTTTTATTATTATTATAATTATTATTAGGCCTATTATATTCTCGTTTCTTTTAACATTCCAAGTAAGTTCAAGTTTTGTTGGTTTTTGCCTGAGGCAATCTGATACCAGTTCACATTTGTGCAAAACATGTATCCGGAAAAACCTGAAACTGCATGTGAGACAAGGATAATATCATTTGAAGTAGCTATCATGTAGCCTACACCTGTCTGAAACTTAGTCTCAGCATGTTTAAAACAGGTCTTACTGCTCGTGCAGTCAGAAAATCTGTTTCTTTTTCATTCAGTATGCACTCGCAGAAGAAAATAAGTTAAAACAAAATTAAAAACGAATTAAACAAATAATAATGAACGTAAAATATGACAACAGGTAGTTACAGCATGCAATTGCTTGGTTAATTTTTTGGGGGGGGAAAGCTTACAAGTTTTATAGCCGATACAGTAAGCAAAAAATAATAATAAATACATAAATAAAACATTACTTGCCCCGTGTTATTTTAGAACTTTTTAGAAGTAAAATAATTCTATGTCATATTAATTTTTTTATATTTAATTCGGCCAAAAACGTCGTCAAAAGTACTTTAGAAGTTTAAAAAACTGGGTTGTTTTACTTAGCAGCTGTATTCTATAGGATAAATGACCAGTGGTTGATTTTCTGTTTCTGCCTCGATTGAAAATAGGCTAAACACGGGGAATAGGTTCTTGTCTTACCGCAGGTTTTAAAGAAAAACCTTTCCAAACTGAATAAAGCAGAGGAACATGCCCCTCAAATTAAGTGACTCTTCTCCAGGATGCTTCTTTTGCCCTTTTCTCCGTCACTCGCGGCAAATAATCAGCTTCAAAAGCTGACATGAAGTAAGAAAAGGATTGACGGCAACTGACAAATAACTGATTGATTGCGGTCGAGTAGAATTGACAGTTGACGGAGGGGTGGGATAGAAATAGAAGGGCGGTGTATATTATATTGAAAACATGTGACATTCACATCCCTCTATCACTGCATTGGTCTGCTCTTGTCAACGCTTGTCTGATTGGGGAATTCAAACACTACAAGTTAATCTTATGTTTCTGGTTTGATGTTTTCAGCCCACTTGCATTACAGTAAAAAAAAAAGACTAAACGCACACAGCATCTTGGAAGAAGACTAAATTTCATTTTATACAAAAAAGAAAAAAGTATTAAATCAAAAGGCTAGATGGTTAATAAAATGTAGTCCCTCATACAAAGGGGTGTATAATAAAAAAAATAGAATCCCAAAAACTTTAATGTTTTATTTCTGTTTTTGTTGGTGGTGTTAATTATTATCAATAAAAAGCGAGGCTTACTCTTATAAAACTACAAATCAGTCGAAGAATAAAGCTATGAGAGGGAATTATTTTTTTCACACTTAGTTTATATTTTAAAAAGATGGCAACTCCAAGGCAATCTGCTCGTGAAAATGAATAACGAGCATTTTAAATAAAAAAATTTGACACAGGCAGCGGCGTGTACGACAACCTACATATTGAGCAAAATCTCCTCCCCCAAGTTGTCAAAATAGAGGCGCTTACAGAAGGAGGAACGTCACATCCCCTTGACCCTCCAATCACCTCGGGGTCCCATTTGATTGGAAGGCGGCAAGGGCTTTAATCTCGGACTAATTCAGCTGCTTTTGAAGTGAAAATTTCTACTAGTTCTTGGTTTGGGAAGACAAGCGCGCGGACCTACGGGAAGAGACAGAGCGCGCGCTATGCCTGTGGTGTCACATGCGGCTCCGGATCTGCGATAGCCTCACGCTTTGCTCCAGACGGATTATACTATTTATCTTTATTTCTGCTATTTGAAAGAAGATTACAGCGTAGTTTTTTATTTATGAATCTGATAGATGAAATACCAACAAAATACATGAGAATTGGGTCATGATCACATCGCCCTCTGCTTCTGCTTCAAGAAATAGTGATACTGATCTAGTCTGGGAAAGCAGCAGCAGCTCTCGGAATAACTCCGCGGTCGTCAGCAAGCCTTTTCTCCGTTACGTCCCTCCTTCGGACCCTTTACGGCAAGCTAACCGACTTCCCATAAAGATTTTGAAAATGCTTACTGCACGCACAGGACACATTTTACACCCTGAATATCTTCAGCCATTGCCATCCACCCCGATCAGTCCGATTGAGGTAAGATGCGAATTCGATGGGTTTTTTTAAGCTGTTCCAAGTATTTTGTCCGCACTCTCTTTTTTCCGGAGAAATGACGGGACGGAATCTGGGATTGGACGTAGCGGAGCAGAGAGGATCAAATTAATAAAATCTTATAGCTAACATAGTATTTTAATTTGACCAGTTTTTCTCTTTAATTCAGCTAACATAATAAACGCGCCTTTGGCATAGGATATTTACCATTTCAGCCCGTTTTGCGCGATGCGCATATTCTCGAATCTCTTAAAACGTTCAAATAGAAGCGACGAGTCGTTTGATGAAGTTTATTTGTTGTGTACTTTGACAAATACGTTGCAATGATTACGCTTGCACACAATTGATGTGTCTTAATCTTTTATTTTTATCTATCCTCGCAGCTCGATGCCAAGAAAAGTCCTCTGGCTCTTCTTGCGCAAACATGCTCTCAGATCGGTAAACCGGACCCTCCACCCTCCTCCAAACACTCCTCGGTAACATCAAACGGATCTAACGAGAAAGAGTCGAAATCTGGTCCTTTAAAACTGAGTGACATCGGTGTGGAAGACAAATCCAGCTTCAAGCCGTACTCAAAGCCAGCGGATAAGAAGGACTCGTCTTCTGGGGTGTCTAACGGAGAGAAGTCTGGTTTCCGTGTGCCTAGCGCCACCTGCCAGCCGTTCACTCCCAGAACTGGCAGCCCGAATTCCAGCACTTCGGCTTCCCCGATGCCGTCAGATGGGAAGGGAGAGAGAGATGAAAAGAAAGAGTCTGATTGTAATAAAAACTGCACCTCAGATGGATCTGCACCGACCAGCGTAAGCCACAGCCGAATAAGCGTGAGCTGTGCGGGAATTAACGTGGAAGTCAACCAGCACCAGGAAACCACATCAGGATCCAAAGCAGCGACGTCGGAGTCCTCGTGTGTCACCTCTTCTTCCTCAGCCTCTGTCCTGGGGTCAGGACTGATAGCCCCCGTTTCTCCGTACAAACCCGGACAGACTGTTTTTCCTCTACCCCCGGCTGGCATGACGTACCCTGGAAGTTTAGCAGGGGCCTACGCTGGCTACCCTCAACACTTTCTGCCCCACGGTGGAAGTCTGGTCAATGCACAGTTTGCCAGCTCGCTGGGCTGCAGTAAAGCTGGCTCAAGCCCCCTAGCCGGGGCATCCCCTCCATCTATAATGTCTGCTAGCCTTTGTAGGGACCCTTATTGCTTGAGTTACCACTGTGCCAGCCACTTAGCAGGTGCAGCCGGAGCTTCCTGCACACACGACTCGGCGGCCGCGGCTGCTTTGAAGTCCGGATATCCACTCATGTACCCGACACACCCTTTGCACGGTGTTCACTCCTCGCCGCCATCTTTTGGTGGACACCCTTTGTATCCCTATGGCTTCGTGCTGCCCAACGACCCTCTACCGCATGTGTGTAACTGGGTGTCAGCTAATGGACCTTGTGACAAGCGTTTCTCGTCCTCCGAAGAACTTCTTAACCACCTGAGGACGCACACCGCGTTCACCGGGACCGACAAGTTGATGTCGGGTTATCCCAGTTCATCATCGTTAGCTAGTGCTGCCGCCGCAGCTATGGCGTGCCATATGCACATGCCGCCCTCAGGAGCCCCTGGGAGCCCCGGGACACTGGCACTTAGGAGCCCGCATCACGCGTTAGGACTAAGCAGCCGCTATCACCCGTATTCAAAGAGTCCGTTGCCTACTCCCGGCGCACCGGTTCCGTTACCTGCAGCCACCGGTCCTTATTACTCTCCCTATGCACTGTATGGTCAAAGACTCACCACAGCAGCAGCGCTTGGATACCAGTAAAAAGAAATCAGACTTTGTCCAAATTTATAGATTATAAAGATTGAAATATAAAGACTTTTATATCATCGCGCCACTGAAGGACTGGATCCGTGGACTCACTGTATTTATTTATGTCAGCTTAAAGCGGACGATAATACAAATGAAAATATTTGAGCAACTCAAAAGTGCATTACATTTGAATTGACATCTGTAGATAACGTGAAACACATGTTAGAGTACTAATAAAATAGGGGTCTTCAGTTGGATGTTGATTTGGAATTGCTATGATTGTATTGTTCTTTATTATTTAATGTCTCATTGAAAAGAAGATAATTTACATGCATGTTTGTTTCTTAAATCCCACATTGTCCACATGATTTGAAATTGCCGTTATTTTTCAGGTGTACACCACGGAGAGAGAATTGGTATTTTTTGTATGTATTCTGGAAAATAAGAAACAATTCTGTTCCATATTTCTGTCTTCAGTATTCATTAACTTCACATCACCAAAACTGAACTCAAACTAAATTCTGTCATTTAAGGATATTGATTTTGCCGTTTTAAATACAAACCATGTAATTTCCACGGTTGCAGCCTTTTTCAGGTTTTACAATTCTGCTAAATGATTTAACTGCGAATACGAGTTTAAATTATGAATGCATTCGTCGGTGTCTGAGAGATTCTATCATTATTATTATTATTATTATTGTTTATTTTTTATTTTTTTTAATGGTTGATCCAGCAGACAGCCTATAGGCCTATTGAAAGCTTGGTATAACGATTTTAATCAGTAACGCCAAAACACGTTTGAAATAATTTCTGGCTAGTTTTATTACTTATGAATTTAATTAAGTTTTATTACTTATGAATTAATTTTGAAAAGTGTTTATTTATAAATACAAAAAGAAATGTATGAATTGCCACTTTATTTCATCTTACGGTACGGCGTTAAATTAATTAATGGCACGTGTCGTCTTTTTTCAAATTTTTAAAGAGACGAAATGTTTTTTAGCATAGCCTAACCTTCATGTGATTGACACAACCGGTGTTTGCTTTATAATTCAGTTTCGTAACACTACCATATTGTCAGTCCATCATCTCACCATATATCGAATATTTATGTTCACTTAAGAATATAAACGGCTCTATTGAATTTTGAGCGTGCATTTGTTGTGGTGTTGTTGAACAAGATTGTATTTTGTAATGATATAGGCTCGTTTGCAGTAAGTTATAACTGCTGTCGTCAATGGCTTATTGTGGACAATGACATGTTCGAGAAACGCTATACCAGACTATAGCCTAGACAATATTGAGAGTGCTTTGTTTATATAAATATTATTGGAAACAGATACAACGTTTAAAAAAAATCACGAATGACCCATATTTTAAGTGTTATATTATTGTACACACTTGTGTTAACCTATTTGCTATAGATCACCCAATATCAGTTTTAAATCTGTTTTAAGTGACTTAACGAAAAAATATTTTTCATTATCAGCTTGTCGAGATTTTTACAGATACACATGCAAAGTATAAGTACACACTTTTTTCAGAGTAGACTATAATCTAACACTGTCAGCAACATTTTCATTCAGTGAGCAAACACAAACATTGTCATTAGACTAGACTTGTAAATCATACCTGTCATTAAATGAAACACTACGGTTTCCAGCTAAGAAAAAAAAACAAAGCAGGATTTGTGTTATATTGTGTTGTTTTATTTAGGCCTATGGATCTGTTTTTTTTATATGTGTGCTCACCAAATTATTTTCTAAAAAAAATTCCTCTTTTTTTGCGTACACATTTAAACAGGAAACAATTTATGAAACTATACATTTCTATTAACGATTATAATTTGTTTAAAAACCGTGTAACCAAAACGGAAAAACAAGAAAAAAACATTATCGAATGCATTTAGTAATAATGCAAAAATAAAAACTCCCCCAAAAAATAATGAAGCCGTCAGGTCCAGGTCTGGGATAACGCATAAGGACAGAAAATAATACAGGCTAACTTGATATTTTGTTTGCGAGACGAATAATAAAAAACGTGTTTAATGTCCTCTAGCAATAGTGCTTTTATATTGTTTAAAAAAATCATAATTTTTGACGAAATGGCAACTTTGCAATATACGCAGGTATCGAATAAAGCAATTTACTTAATTTCGGGTCTTCACTACAGACATAGCCTATGTAATTTAATAATATACCCTGCAATATCAAATATAAAGTACAAATCGTCTCACGACATTTTAGGTGTATTTTTTTCGTTAACTCTTCATGCCTTATGCGAAACAAACTGCACTAAGCTTACACGCCGTTATTACAATGTAACAATATTTCAGTGCAGTTGAATATCCTATAGGTTATTTATGTACTGTTTATGCTTTAAAAAGTATTTATGTATGTGTTTATTTATTTTAATTTTGGGATAAATGACAATTAACCCCGGAATGGAATATTAAATAATATAGGCTATAAATAAATGAACTAAAGTAATAACTAATGACACAAGATTAATTAATGATGTATTTACACTCCAAAAGCAGTTCATTAAAGATGGAAAACTTCACCCGCCCAGAAATGTCATAGACGCGGAGCAACTAGACTATGTTCTGGAGGCCCACACAAGCTTTAAACTGATGTAATGACGGTGAAAGAGAGCAGTTTCCATTTTTACCCACATCATGGTGGCTGTGAGGAGGTCCCCGATGGAAAGCCATTCATCATGTGCCCCTCCTCCCGGGCCTGTCATCAGAGGAGCTAGCAGGCACATGTGTGCATAAATTACCCTGCTTGCCTTCTTCCACTGCTGTTCACTGTGGCTAAGGAGTATAAAGAGGAACAGAACTCCACTGCCTGCTAGTAAAGCATGACTTACACCACTGATCAGCCCTGCAATGAGCATGTTTATAAGGGTGATAAATAAAGTGAATACCTTCCACAGTGGTCTCATGTAAGGTGCCAGGCAACCACAATCTGGAAAATAGGATGACTGGAATGCCAGATTAACCTGTGACAACAACGGCTTGTTATAAAGATGAATTTGAGTCCACAGCCTAATTTCTGAGAAGAAACATTTCATAGATCAACAACACAGCATGCCACATGACATTTATAAAACTGAAAGTGTTAACCATCGTGTTCTTTTAGGGCTCTATAAGACCAAGAGGTCCTCAAAAATACACTTTGCACTAAATTATCAGATTCAAAGTTTTCTTCTTTTTTTTTTCTTTGTCAATTATATAAGAACTGGTTATAAACAAAATAAAGGGTTAACAAGTACGCTCTATAATAAAGGTTTCATTACTTGTGCATGTGGCCTCAAACAACCCAGGTATAAACTATAAAAAAAAAATTTAAAAAAAGAATTGCCAGATGTGTGATTTGCTTTATTGTGTTTTTCGACAATGTGTTTTTCCTTCAGTCAAATCCAACACTGAACAGGAATTCTGAATAACAGCTTTGTTGTAAAACAGAGTCTTCGAAAATATCTGCCTGATGAGTCAGAGGAGCTTATTACTTATTTTGAAAGGCAAAAAAATCGATTAATTTTAAAACTACTATTGATATTATTTTTTCACATACAGCACACTGACAAAAACAAACACAACATTTTTTTTTTTCATTGTACTGTGTGTAAAAAAATAATATTAATACTAGATTTAAACTATTTTTTACAAATAAATGACTAGTAAATTTCACAAATAATTCAGAAGAAATGCAATTAACACTGAATTAAATTTGATATTTGGAGTAGAAAGACTGAAATATTATTTTCTTGTAAAACCAATACAATATTCTTTGTTTTATTTACAACTTTGAAAGAATATCTTTTTTGTTTTTTTTTACAGTGTGCTGGGACTTAACATGATTAATAATTAACACGTGTACAGAGTATAGCAGCACCTTAGGTTTAATGCCAGAGGTGCTAAAAAACTAATTGCATTGGTAGAGATGCATGGCTGATTTATGGACCACGCTGAGGAGGCTGTGCCAAGGTATGCTGACACACGAGGCCTTCCTGCTCTGTATCTACCCTTTTACTGGAGCTGCTATAAGCCCACTTACCACTGAAAGCTGGACTTTAGAAGACACCTGGATTGCCACCACTGATTTGAACCTCACTCTTTTATTAAATAGCACAAAATTACTACTGACACCAATGTAATTACTAGGCATGTGATAAAATAAACAGACACGCTGTAGTCTGACATGGCAATCCTATATGCTTTGAGCAACAGCTGTGTCAATATGTGAGTGCCACGCAAATGCTAAACTTCTAGACATAAGTCAAAGACAATTATGTCCTTCTCTCATGAGAGTGGCTTGATTTATGGGATTATGGGATTGAGACAAAATCCTTTTTAGCTGCGATAAGGGCGATTATCATTACAATCTTTCAAATGAGGAGGATGTTTTTGTTTGACAGTTTAGCAATAGGCTTACTAGCTTTTACATAATGTTTAGAGCATTTAAAAACAGCTTTAATTTAACCTTGGAAAGTACAAAACTTTTTTTTTTTGTATAGCTCATATAAATCTCTTCACCAAAAGGTGATCTGCTACGACACATAACAACTATCTTCAAGAGTGATTTATGTTGACACAGGAGGTGGAAATGACCACAGCTTTTGTGATTGCAGTAATGAAGCTATAAACCAAATAGCATGAAATGAAGCAGGAGCTCCACGATTTAATCAGCTCATAAACAGATCCACTGCATCAAGCAAATGACGTTATTACCCATCTGAAGTAAATCTTGCTAATCTCCAGAGATAAAATCAACATCATCAATGGTCACATGTCATATTCATCAATGCTAAATCGTCCCCTTTTGACAGATTAATCCCGGCCGTGGCTCCCAGAGAGAGTGGTAATGGAGACCCAGGCAAACAATTCATTCATTGAACACGTCAGGCTCCTAGTATCGCTCGGTGCTTACACACGCTCTCTCTCCCTCATTGATTTACAAATTCAAAGTGCTCATCAAGGTGAGATAGGCCCAAAGAAAAATGGCTTCCATGACGGCTTGTCATTCAAAGGGCCTGCAATGCGAGGCACCTTCTTCTGCTTTAAGTGCCTAATTGAGGTCATTTACGGCAGCTCTTGGGGCTTTGCTGTCATATCTCAATGCCTGTTTCATTTGCACATTTTGGGGTTTTGACAAAGAATATTTTATGGAAATGAGACCATTCTCTGAGAATACTTAATGGGTTTTTTTCGCAAAGAGCCCAGTGATGGCTCGGATGTCTGTCGATGATAAATAGCTGAGGAGATTTCTAAAATGAGCTTGTAGTAGAGAGCATGTGCTTGTGTTTGCAATGATCTGAGTCTCCATGTCTTTATTTTGCTTGACCAAACTTCTGCAAGGTCACGTTAATTGCTGAAGTTCAAGAACATTGCACAAATGTAATGTATTTTAGTAATGCTACATGTAATATAGTACTGTTGGACAATTTATTGATAGTTTAATGTAATCATTTGAAATGTACTATTTATTTTTGTCTCATTAGAAATTCTTTGTTTATATTTATGCAAACAACCTACATTTCAACCTGTGTTTTGTGGTATTGCTCGCGCCATCTACTATTTAGCTTTTGCGGCTCTCTGTGAAATCCGTGATTTTGGATTGGCAATTCTGTATATACTGCTTCACTTTCATGGCTGTTTTTCAGTTCTAAGAACGCAAGGAATGCACTTGCGCATTATCGCAAATACTGGTCCTTGAAAGACCGAATTCGGAGGGGCCGGGTGACGTAGAACGCATTTATGGAAATTTTGAGATATCCTGCGATTTTACCATTGTGCAATTTACCGTTCTAGCATTGTACAGCAATTGAATTTCTTTAACGCGTCTTTAACGCCAAGAAACACTATTCAAATCAAATCGCGTGACTCGCTCTCTCGTTTAATTCAAACGCAACTGCTGCCACCTTGCTTGTCAGTTATCGATTGTAGTAAAAACTAGTGCTGTCGAACGATTAATCGCGATTAATCGCATCCAAAATTAAAGTTTTTGTTTACATAATATATGTGTGTATATTTATTATGTATAAATACATAAATGCATGTATATATTTAAGAAAAATATGTTATGTTTATAAAATATATTTATATATAATATAAAATATAAGAATATGAATATATAAATGTATAAACGTAAATAATTTCAAAATACATACTGTATGTGTGTGTATTTATATATACATAATACATTTACACAGTAAATATACATATATAATGTAAACAAAAACTTTTATTTTGGATGCGATTAATCGTTTGACAGCACTAGTAAAAACTAATTTAGAATAAATTACACTACTTTGGTATTATTAGACTAATTTAGTATTAATATTATCTGTAATATTGTTGCACTGTTCGTCTTCTTGTGTTGTCGATTGTTTCATAAATTAGAATGAACTATTTTTTCTTAGCGGAAAATAGGCTACAGGTAAAATGATCAGATAATGACTCAAATCAATATTTTATGTCTTAGTATTTATTTATTTGGTGAGTAGCCATGTAATAAGCGGTATAATGTACAGTCAGTTGATCGCAAAATACACTGGCAGCTGCATACTAAGTATACTATATGGTAGTGTTTAGGTTTTTGGAGGGTGCAGTGTATATATTAATCTTTGCTTCGGAATGATCCTGTGAACTGTAGACGTTCTCAAACAGGAATGTAATAACTCATTGAATCTGTTCCTTGCACTCAAGCACATTGTCATTCTTGGGAGCACTTTTTTAAGCACACTTCTGATTATAATAAAATTACATGCCATGCTCTTTGTGAGGTTGTTAAAACATGTGCACAAAGCGATGAAAGTTCATTTTCTTGAGCAGACACTGAATAATATTTCAGCTTTGCGTCACAGGAATAAATGACAGTGTAAAATATGTTATTAAAAAAAACTGTTATTTTAAATTGTAATATTATTTCATAACATTACTCTTTAGAATGATTTCTGATTAATCATGTGACACTGAAGTAATGGCTGCTGAAAACTCAACTTTCCCATGACAGAAAAAAAATTATTTATTACAATAATAAAAAAATATATTAAAATGGTATATGAAAATGTAAAATTGTAATCAAATTTCAGAATATTGCTGTTTTTATTGTATATGCTTATGTTTTTATTATTTTTTATTATTATTATTTTTATTGTTTTTGGTAAAAAAAAATGCAGCTTTAGTGCTTGGTTCTTCTTTCTAAACATTAAAAAATCATACAGACCTCAAACTTTTGAGTGGCAGTGCAGAACCTGTTTGAAAACAGTCAGTGAGTCAAATTATTTATAAATTAAATATTTTTAAGCTACATTTTGCAGCTTTTTATGCTCTCCATCAGAGCGCTTGACAAATGACCTGAAGTGAGTACATGGTATCTGCCCTCCATGCATCATCCACATGTCTCCCTCACATGGGGAGGTGGTGGAGCCTCTACCTGCTATGGTATCCTTGACCCTGATCACCCCTCTTACTTCAGCATGGAACTCAGAGGATGTCTGTGTACCATGGCCTCCCTATCCACTCAGATATATGCAGAATTGAAATTTCAATGTGTAAGTCTAAAGTGATTTCTGACAGATTTATTTGGGAAGTTGATACCAGACATTAAACGATAACAAACAGCAGTATTTCTCTGGCAGTTCAGAATCCTGACTCTTGACCTCACTTATGATACACAACTTTTGTGTGCTAACGTTGCGTCTAATCAAAGGAAATAGTCTAGACAATATTTTAAAACTTGTTTTCATGGAGCTGGTTATGATGCCTTTACACATCACAAATTGCACAGAAAGATTTGAAGACTGGCTGTGTTGAGTGTCGTGCAGCCAAACTAATAGATCTGACCAAGAGACAAATGGGTCCAGACACGCAGCAACACAGCCTGAGGAAATATGGACCTTCACATCATTTTTATTGCTTTAATGCATTTTAGTGTTAACTGCAACGTAGGAGCTCAAAATTACTCTCAGTCCTGCTTTGCTTGTGCCCTACAGACAAAGACGCAACATGATGAAAATAACACGCAGGCCACATGGGTGTTTTGCATGAAAATAGAGCAATTACCTTTGTGAAAAAGCATTGTATGAGTAGAGGAAGACTTAGATATGTTATTACTTATCTCATCCTTTGTAATATAATTGGCAGAGCTCTGTGTGTGCAACTGGAAAGAAAATGTTAATGCATTCTTCCAACAATGCAATGAAAAGCAGTTACAATGCTCCCTGGGGCAAAGTATTACGCCTATTCAAAAGATCGTATTTGCTTGAGTATATTATTTTATGAGTTGTGTTTGTAGGGAATAAGAAAGTGACACTTGATACATAACTGCTCTTCGAGAAACATGAGTGGTAATTCATCAAAAAGCCAAAGGTCTATCAATCAAAAGTGTCATGACAACAAAATCATAGTGTACGGTGGCTTTGCCAAACTTTAAAACGAGCTGTTTTTGAATATCACTAAAAATACTGCTTGTGTCAATTCACTGACGTCAATGTGTTCAACAGCCGTCCAGAGTGAATTAGCATCGCATATCATATAATTACTGAATAAATGAGTGCACATTAAGGAATCATCTGGCAGTGGGATTCTTTCCCCTGCCATGCTTTTCGCCTCTGACTATCTTCCTGACAGTTTATTTCTCTCGGCTTACTGGGGGCAAACACCTGTGTCTCCTCTGAAAGCAGTCTGCTTCTGACAGGCTGTGTGGAGCGTCTCCCTTCGGCTCGGACACATCTGGTGGAAGATCACAACTCCAGCAGTATCTCCATGTGCACATCCATCATCCCTCAGCCATACGCTCACACGCTATGCTATGATCATATGCTCAACTTAATGTGGCAAAATATAAGATGAGCCAAAAGAATTAAGACACAACTGGCTAGATATTGTACATCACTGCAATGGATATTATAAAGGTGAAGTGTGTTATTTCCACTGCCCCTGTCTGCCACTGGTTAACCAAACAGAAAGCCCCAAACTCACACCATGGTTTAGGGACAATTATGATTAATCATGATAATTACAAAAAAAATATTTAATTTAATTGAAATAATATACAGATAAGAAATGTATATAATGTTAAATAAATGTATATTGTATATCTATTATTTATATATATATATATATATATATATATATATATATATACTGTATATACTCTAAAAAATGCTGCAACCCAACTTTGGGTGAAATATGGACTTTCAGCTTTGCGTCACAGGAATAAATGACAGTGTAAAATATGTTATTAAAAAAAACTGTTATTTTAAATTGTAATATTATTTCATAACATTACTCTTTAGAATGATTTCTGATTAATCATGTGACACTGAAGTAATGGCTGCTGAAAACTCAACTTTCCCATGACAGAAAAAAAATTATTTATTACAATAATAAAAAAATATATTAAAATGGTATATGAAAATGTAAAATTGTAATCAAATTTCAGAATATTGCTGTTTTTATTGTATATGCTTATGTTTTTATTATTTTTTATTATTATTATTTTTATTGTTTTTGGTAAAAAAAAATGCAGCTTTAGTGCTTGGTTCTTCTTTCTAAACATTAAAAAATCATACAGACCTCAAACTTTTGAGTGGCAGTGCAGAACCTGTTTGAAAACAGTCAGTGAGTCAAATTATTTATAAATTAAATATTTTTAAGCTACATTTTGCAGCTTTTTATGCTCTCCATCAGAGCGCTTGACAAATGACCTGAAGTGAGTACATGGTATCTGCCCTCCATGCATCATCCACATGTCTCCCTCACATGGGGAGGTGGTGGAGCCTCTACCTGCTATGGTATCCTTGACCCTGATCACCCCTCTTACTTCAGCATGGAACTCAGAGGATGTCTGTGTACCATGGCCTCCCACAGATAGCTGCCGTCTCTCTGAAGAGTACAGCCACAATTCATAGGCACTCAATGCAGTCATTTGCAGCTGCATGCCATATGGAGCTGGGTCTGGAAGCTTCTATTGCTGCTCAAGTGGGCATATGTGGGCATATAAAACCTAGAAGTATTGAAAAGAATGTATTATGGGGGTATCTGTGTAGTTTGAGGTTTGTATGGGATCTTATTACTAGAACTCACGGTTTAAATTAAGATTTAGGTTTGGGAAATAATAAATAAGGAGGTGCAGGTCATAGATGTGGGGACATAAAAGCTCCTCCTATAGGCAATTTTTTTTTGGTTTTCCCAGAGCACATAAGCGTTTAGGCAATCTAATAAAAGAAGTGAAAGAAAAAACATATATTTGTTAAATCAAGTCTCATGAATCATTTTAATCTAGTTACACAGCCATGCGCTTTTTTTCCATTTGAAACCACGTCAATCTTACATCATATATCTAGAGTTATTATTTTGCATTTGCAGTGGCACAGATTTAAAAAATGTCCAAAGACAAATTCCTATTTTGACAAGCATCACATTTCCCCCTATGGGGGGGTGGAAAAGATTGATGGGCTGTCACTCAAATGGAGAGGATGATGACAGGTTGTCACATTGAGGCGTTGACATGGTACGGGAATAAATCAGAGCAAATTATAAATGTAATATTTGAACACTCACGATAAGAGAGAATAATATTCGTGCAGTGTAATGTTTGGTTCTGCTGCTTATAATTTAATATTTAATTTAATGCAAATTTAATGAGGCCTCTCCTATGTTAATGTCACATATACTCTGTGTCCGCTTTAGTCTTCATCTGCTTTGAGCCGAACAGATTTTTCCTTTAAGGTGCACACAGGACCCTTTCAAGTGTCATTCCCACCAAGCCAAAAAAGTACAATGACATTCGTGCCTTGTAATGCGGGCTGATGCACAATGAAGCTTGCCAATAACCTTTAGCAGAAAAGGCCTCCATGGAAAGCATGCGTAGCTCTCCAAGGAAGATCATTCATAATTAGTCTTGACAAATTACTTGTGACAGAACAGTAAAATGCAGATAGGTTTTAGCTGGCCTCTGGCTTTTAGCATGTAATGCACTCAATGTTAACAGTGCACACATTTGCCCTGTATACGTGTTTCACTAAATATAAGTGATGGATGGGACAAGCTCTCTAATTTCCTGCATTCCACTAAATAATTTACTAGTATATGCTTTTCCAGAACCATGACTGTTTTCTGTTGAGTGTATTGGGTTTTAAAGTGTCCTGGAGACAGGGTCAGGGTGAAGAGGTGGATTTCAGATGTGATTAATAATCTGTCCCACACCTCGTAAACACAGTATGAATCGCTAATTACAAAAATGAAAACCCAAATATGCGTGACTGTGATGATCCAAAGGTAATAAGATATGTCTGATGTAGCATACGATACGAGCACACACACACAAAAATATCTCTTTTAATATTTGATGCATGATTTACCTTCAGCATTCACAAGGGAGCACTATAATAAAATATTAATGGGGTTGTTTTCTGTGAATGTTTGTTTTTGTCAGTCAAACGCCGGTTCAAAGAAAAATATGGTCACTTCACAGTAGGACTCCTCTGTTTGCTCGGTAAATAAAGCTATTTTATATTTTTCATTTATACTGTACTTCATAGACACGTCAGTCAAAACTGCTGTTGTATCTAATGGCATATATTCTCGGCTAATTTTTAACCTAGGAGTTGTGTTATGAGGAATGGCTTGTGGTAACAGGCAAAGTGAATCACCAGGTGATCATAAACACAGTAGTCAGTGGAAAGGCACACCTGCTAGACTGTTCTGAGGACTGACCTGCTGGGGCTGTCTTCTATGTTTTTTTCTCATCACATTGTCATAAGCAGGTTTCCTTTTAGTGGCGGCTAGCTAACAGGAATGTTCTTAGAACTTACGTTCGGCAGAGCTTATGTTCGTAGAGCTAACGTTCTGGCAAGGTTCTTTCAAAGTTATGAAGAAACGTTCTTCCAATAACATTAACAGAATGTTTGTTCAAAGTTATCTAGTTTTTAATAACTTTCTTAAAGGAATAGTTCACCCAAAAAGAAAATGTTCTGAAAATGTACTCATCTTCAGGCCATCCGAGATGTAGATAAGTTTATTTCTTCATCGGAAGAGATTTGGAGAAGTTTTGCATTACATAACTTGCTCACCAATGGATCCTCTGTAAGTGAATGGGTGCCGTCAGAATGAGAGTCCGAACAGCTGATAAAAACATCACAATAATCCACAAGTAATTCACAAGTCCATCAGTTAATGTCTTAAGAAGCAAAAAGCTGCGTGTTTGTAAGAATTCAACAATATCCTTAAGGCATTTTAACTGGATTAAGTCCATAATCCAATATAACGCTTCCTCCAGTGAAAAAGTCCATCATATAACTAAGAAAATGTTTATATATATATATACAGTGGGTACGGAAAGTATTCAGACCCCCTTAAATTTTTCACTCTTTGTTATATTGCAGCCATTTGCTAAATCAAAAACTGAATGTTTCAGAGGATGTTCCGAAATTATGTTCTAATAACTTAATAGGAACATTAGTAAAACATTCTTAGAAAATATTTTTGTTGGCTGGGTTCAATAGTAGATATAGTAAAATGAATGGGGAAGAATATGTCTGTGTTATGTTAGCATGTGCCTTTAGCCACACATCTGAATCTGTGCATTTAAAAAAATTTCAATGTTTTTAAATGTCATTTTGCTCCACTAGTGTTGCTCAAACTGTGTCCAGATACATTTATAATTCTGAATGGCCCCCACTGAGTAAAATCATGAATACACTGATTGTGTTAATGTTTTCCACTCACACCCAAGCAAACTCCTGACTGAAGTAACACTTACACTTGAACAGAATATTGCTTTTCAGAATACAGATGGCACAATGAAAAGGCTATTTTTAATAGTCTGTTTAAGAAGTAAATCAAATATGTCACATTTTTAGTGTTCGGAATAAAATGTGTAGGGTAAGTCTGTAAAAGTTCAAAAATATTTCATCCTATTGCAGATGCTACTGCAGATATATCTGACTATAGCCTACAGCATAATATTTTTATCATCCATTGCAGGTTAGCGGTCAACATTTTCAAAATACTTTTAGCTTGTAAACAGTAACTTTCACACTGAGCAGTGTCTTTTTAAGGGTTCCTAACACAATGTTGTCAAACCATAAACACACTGTGATTTGTTATATCTCTTATATAAACCTCTCACTGGACACCACTCCTTCAGCATTCCTGCACATTCAACCAGCTACTATTGACCAACATCACTGTTCTTACCTGATGGACTGCTGAAACCTGAAAATGCAAAATCTTATGGCACAAGTAATTAATATAGCACCAATGCTGGAGACGGTTAGTGTTAGCTCTCTTTCAAAGGGAATAGAGCCAATAAGGTTTTTTTCTGCTATGAGAGTACCATTTACAAGCAGGCATGCTGGGAGAAGGCTGCAAACTGTGGACTTGTTAATCGGCCCCATCCACCGGGCACCAGATGCTCAGCACGCTAGATGACCATCAAATACTTCTGAGACAGACATCAGCTCATCTAACATGATGGATACTATATCTTGCTACTCATCACTCACCTGTAGAATTTAGTTGTTTTTTGTGATAGGATGACATAAATGAACACTTTTGTAATTAAAATTACAGTCATGAGTTTATTTAGTTAAAAAAGTGAATAATAATAATTTTTATTATTTATTTTTAATGTCAATTTACATAATTTAATTTATATATTTATATTACAAAATGGATGCTGTTTCTTATCATGTTTTGTAATAATACATAATATAATAATCTTTATATTATTTTTATTATTATTGTTGTTGTTGTTGTATTTAATAATAATGAGTATCTTTTTTTATTTTTTATTTATTGGTTTATTTAATAGGGACCATGCATATTCATGAACATTGTTGTATAAATATACACCATGTAAATATGCCAGAATTAGTAACAATAACTACTTTTCATCTGCAGTCCCTAGGCAGGTAACATAAAACTAACATAAAGACAGCCAACAATAATACAACATTCATTCACTATAAATGAAAAGATACACATAATGGTGACATATATATTGACAACAAACAACAAAACAAACAAAAATACATGATGGAGAAGACATTGTTCATCCACCTCTATACTGCATTCAATTTAACAGTGAAAGTGTATGAGTGATAAATGTGTGACAATTAAAAATGAATGAATCTGTTTTGTTTTGTTTTTACATTCTGTATCCCGTATTTCTGTTATTCGAATTTTCAATTCTGCAATAAATTCCTTGAATGCTGGAGCTACAGTACTATATATTATTTATTTATTTGTTTGTTTCTTTGTTTGTTTGAAATAATTTTTTATTGAATTGCAACAAATTCTTTGTATGCTGGAGTGAATATATATCACTAATATGATTTATTTATTTATTTATTTATTTATTTAACAAAACAAACATAAACCAAATAATAATGAACTACAAATAATTTTAAAATATTTTATCCCATCTTTTTTGGTTTTAAGTAGTTATCTCTGTTCTGCATGGGCGGATTTAGTGAATTGGGGGCCCCAGGCAAAATATAGGAATGGGGCCCTATACATTTGCACACATTTTCCTAGATCAACCTTGAGGTTCCTTTTTTGTTGTGATGCTTGCTGCTGCACAATGGTGCCCCATAGTTGTGTCTAATGTTTCTACATTTTTCATGTACATGTTATAATGGCTTTCTTTCATGTTGTAGACCACGAAATAGCAACTGATTTACAGTTGAGATACAGGTTTTCACAAAAACAAAATAAATTATAAAATGATAAACCTCACAATTGAGCGTTTAAACCAGGGGTGAGTCAGAAGTATAAATTATTATATTAATTTACGGGGTTATGTGGGTGGATTTTCGCATTGATCTGAACAAAAACTCTGGTACATTTACACACCTAAGGATTATATCAACAAAAAAAGTAACTGTGTCCTCTACTTGGTTCCTTCTCATAAATGAGTAAGCGGCATTTAAAACAATTATAAACATATAATACGCACTGTTTCTCAATATTTAATTACAGCTTCAGATGCATAATATTTTCATCTCCTTCAAGCAGGGTACACAAAAAGCACGTTGGACGGTTGTCGTGGTAATAAACACAGTAAACAGCAACCGTTCGCGTGTCAGCGCTTAATGCGCAACTCCTATATGAAAAACATTTTAGGGGGCCCTTGGCTTTTGGGGGCCCAAGGCGGATACATTTATTTTTAGTTATTTTAACTACAAATTTAAATAAATAATGAAAAGGCAATTATACATTTACACACCTAAGGATTATATCAACAAAAAAAGTAACTGTGTCCTCTACTTGGTTCCTTCTCATAAATGAGTAAGCGGCATTTAAAACAATTATAAACATATAATACGCACTGTTTCTCAATATTTAATTACAGCTTCAGATGCATAATATTTTCATCTCCTTCAAGCAGGGTACACAAAAAGCAGGTTGGACGGTTGTAGTGGTAATAAACACAGTAAACAGCAACCGTTCGCATGTCAGTGCTTAATGCGCATATCCTATATGAAAAGCATTTTAGGGGGCCCTTGGCTTTTGAGGGCCCAAGGCAGTCGCCTACCTTTGCCTAATGGGTAAGTCCGCCCCTGCTGTTCTGTATGGTGCTGGCATTTCTCTTGCATGGAGCTGGCGCTGTTTCTACATATTCCATTGTATAGTGTGATGTATAACAGTGTCACCGCATGCTAGAATATGTTAACACCACCCATGAATTACGGCTACATAGTCTCATTTAACGAGTTACCAGTGTTTCTCATGTAGCACATTTAGTCAGACTTAATAATGTGACTATCCCTGATGAAGTTATCAAAAACAAATCATTTCACTCGTTTATCACTGGGTCACGGTGCAAACAAGAATGAGGTATACTTTACATTACATGACATAATGTCATTCTAAGACTGTAGCCAAGGGGGGTAATACATGTTTAATGATATGCAAACTATGGCAATGATGCATGTCTTTCATGTGTCCCACTAAATGCTTTGCACTAACAACTATAGAAAAACACTCATAAATCCAGTGCATTGTTTGTAGGAACCTTTGAGTGCTGTAAGCTATTTTATATAAAATAAATAAATCTCTAGAAAGTTTAACCTCCAATTACGTCGGTGGAATATGCCCCAATATTTCTTTAATATTTACATTTTTGTACATATGCCTAGGCCTCTGACCATGGAATGATATTTGACAACCATATGACCCAGACGTTTGGCTCCCCACATGCAAACCCTGTTGTTCACCAAAAACAGTTCAGGAAAATCACTTTCATGATTTAATAGCTCTCGCTTTCAAAGCAGACGATTTACTGAGAATTGGATCTCAGGTTATTGGGCATTCGATGACAGCGAAAGAAAAAGCGAGAATTTATTGTCTGCTTTTACAGCCAGATTTCTGAAATAATTGTTCTGGGACAAGACGGTAAGTTAGTGGTTATAAACCTGTCCTCCATATAAATTACCTAATCAAGAGATCCCGGCGGTTATATAAATTGCGGCAGTCATTCGTCTTCAATGGCCTGTATGTGCATATAAACCCACGACGACGGTCATATACTTGAGTGGGAAGAGGACCTGCATCACTGTTTACAGAGTTCAGGGGAAATGGATGACTTCTTGCATGCTCAATCAACTGCGAAATGTGCATTTAATCATCCCGAGAAAGCCCCTTGGTTTGTTTGTGTTGCAGCAGGGATTTACATTTCCAAACATCCCTCATATTAATCATTACTTCATCACTTCCCCTGTGAGACAAGATGAATAAACTCCTTAGTGTGCCAGGGCTGAATGTGTGCTTAATCACACCCAGAAAGCCCCCTAAAAAACTTTAATTCACTTTACCCCTCATTCTGAGGCCGTATTACATTCTCCTGACATGGGTCACAGTCTTGTTTATTCTCACTTTTCAAGGCATTGCTTCCATTCTAACGGAAATATTCCAATGCAGGGAGGTCCGCGCTCACTACGGGGCTTGTGTCACTTGGACGCTACTCCCAGTAGACAAATGATGAATTATGTTTGAGAGACACACATGAAACGGGAGGCAGCACGGGCAGACCGACTGTTTGCTTTTACAAGAGGTGTGTGTGGGGCCGCATATTCACGGCGAAACTCCTCACTGTGTTGTTAAAATAAGTCGAAACGCATATTAAAATGACAAGACGAAATTGAGTGATCCTTTACTAAGTGACACCTGCCCCAGAATGCCGTCGACAGGGTCTTAAATTTCACACCACAATGAGATCTTGAGTGATTTCCTCAAGGCGGCTCTTCTTTACATATTCCACTCCAGCTTATTATACTGATACGCAGAACATTCTGCCATCAACAATCCTTCATAAGGGTGCGAAGTATAACTTTATCACCACGAGTGAAGAACATGTTACATTTGCCACTTTAAACGAGATTAATGGGTCACTCAAGCATTTACATTCTCATACATTTTTATGACTGCACTATGAAGGGAGCTTGATTTATTGGTAACAAGATAAATAATTGCCAGAGAGCTTTGGCAGCTCTGACTTTAAACAATCTTTCATTTGATGTCACTTGTACCTTTTGTGGAGATTTGAAGTGCTCTAAGAGGCAAACACGGCGTGCTAGAGGGGCCGGTCGGCACAAAGGCGTTTGACTCGTGTTTTAACAGTTCTTGATATACACCTTAACCCCCAAATGACATTACTTGCGCATTTCGCCTCTGATTGGCAATTACATTCTTAGTGTACCCGCAGGAGGTTTTTTTTTCCGTTTCTGCCCCCTCATTCACTCACTAAATAGCCAAAGTCTACATTTATGCACAAGCATGAAAAGCAGCTGAAAGGCTCTTTTTGCAGTTGCCAAGCCCGCTCAGACTTTTTTCTCGTTTCTTGACAATGAAACATACATTTTGGCCTCCCGTCTCAGCTAAGAGGGGAAACAGAGTCAGTGGCAGGAAATATTCCTGTCATAGAATGATCAGGAATGGTAAATGGAGCTGTCGGAACATTCGGCGTGACAGGTCTGGGAAGGCTCGCCTCTTAATAGATTTACAACTCGTACTGGAGGTAACTGCGGAAAATTTCCAGCCAATTAATTCATCTGCCGCAGACAGGTAGATGGACACTTTTACCCATCTTTAGCCAAGATTAAAAATGTGCACGTCAGGACTTTAGGGAATGGATCGGCCCACATCTTTGCGCTATTATAAACAAGGAGAGCCTCGGACCTTTGGGTCAGCTCCGGTGAATGATGCATGCTGGGGTGGATGACGAATTAAAGCTATCCTCCGGATTACATTTCCACTTCATCCCTAAATAAATACAGCACAAGAGCAGGAAAAAGTTGGGCACACGAGCAGGAAAGGCTCTGGCAGGATCGCTGCGCAGTATCACGGCGCTTTGGCCAGCTGCGTGACGTGACATTTCACATGGAGCTCAGCACAGACAAATGTGCCCGAGTGTGTGCAAGCTTTGTTTAAGGGGTGAAGTCATCTTTTGTTGAGTGAGGTTTAGGGAAAGACCAACAGGGAGCTGAACAGTGGGCCCTTGTCTGTCAGCTCCATGACAAGGCCTTTCATTTCCAGCCTAATGGCCAAGAAAGCCAACGCCAGGCCGCGCTCAAACCCTTCATGGAAAACAAAACTTTTGTTTCCAAATGTCTTGGACCGGGCTGACTGCTCTACGCTAGTATGATTAATGACTCACAGCCACATTGTGTGGAAGCCGCTAATTAACTGCAGACTGATTAAAGACATGTAAACTTTGCTGATAACCTGCATTTTCTCCCTCTTTCTCCTTCACGCAGTCCCCTCCCTCCTCTCTTTCTCTTGCACAAACTTGGCATGTGGAAGCGCTTACTGCCAAAATTGTAAGAAACAGACCAAAGTTGAGTATGATGAATGGCGTCTCTAACAGGCGTATACAGACTCTAATTTAGAACTATTTAGTGTATGACATATTGGCAATGCGTTCCTGTTTTCACTCCACTCATGTTCTTGGTTTACAAGCTAGGTTTCGGCACTGTTGTTTTAAATTTATACTTGAGTACTATTCATGAGTAGTCTTGCGCGTTGGCAATTGCAGCTCCTGAGATTATTTCCTTTTCAATTGTTCTTTTGGAAGCAGACATTTACATTTTATCCTCCTGCACAAGCCAGCAGCAGTCAGCCACAGAACCTCAGTCAACCTCTATCACTCCCAGATTAAAAATGTATCCAACATGAGCACAAGGCACATTTTGACATTGCCAGGACAGTATGTTTCTAAATATAAACGTTATCATGCAATGCTAGTTAGTGCCAAGGCATGACCGAGGCACATTCATCAGGTCTGAATGTCCAAAGGACTCACAGGAATCCAGACTCCTGTCTTGGAGCCCCAGGAAGAGGCTATTTTGCTAACTCAAACTGATGGGGCTGAGACTAATACACTGCCAGCATCAATTCAGCCATGCCATGCTTTTGACGTCAAGTTCTAGTGTGGAATATATAATTTGGTCCCTTGGGGTGTCTTTGGTGTAATCATTCGTCATATTCTTGATGGATAGAATGTAAACATGAAATTAAAATGATCATTATAAAATGGAAAGTTATGGTCCTTGATGCTGATTCTGAAACACCTGATAATTTGTTAAATAAAGTTGAATCATTTTGATAGAGTACAAAATAGTTTACTGTCCAAAATTATATTTTAATGGTTTCATGCTTTCAGCTGCCATTAATTCAACCAATATGTTGCAGGAAGCTTTGAGACACGTGAGAAGCATTTTCTCCTCCTAAGCCTATTTTTTTTTCTCTCGCTAATGTCATTATGTATACAATTATATAGTCAGTTGCATTTTATTATTTGCATTTAGCTTAGTTTTTCCCCCCTGATGACCATGACCTTATCAAAACAGACCTGCAACCCATGTTTAGATGGCTGTTCTAGCATAAGAATTGCGCTCAATGATTTTGATTAATAACTTTGTACCAATTTTATATTAAATGTCTTTGACGATTATGTACTAACATTTAAATTAATAATTTGATACAATGCACTTTGTGCATCGTACTTATATAAAAAACTGCATGCAATTACATATGTAATTAATTTCTGTAGTTGCACTGTTGACCCAACACATGCCCCATCACTCCCCTTAAACCTACCTATTCAACCAAACCTGTTCCTAACATTTACCGTATCCCACCTCAGTAGCATCAAGTGTTTTTGAATTTTGAATACAGTAAGTACATTTCACCTAACAACTAATTTTTATTTATTTATTTTTTAATGTTAGTACATAGTAGTTGAAGACACCTAACATAATATGGCACTATAGCTTTTAATGAAAATTGACTTGATTGAGATTATTATGTGGTAATCATTTTTGAAAGCTATAAAGAACTATATTATGAATATATAGAGTAGTCACAGCTTAAACTGTATGTTGTTCCCTTTAGCTGTGAATATATTCAAAATTTAGCTGTGCCTCTCTCATTGTTTCAATGTGCATGACACATATTTCAGAATGGCTTGGTCTTATAGTGGGAAGCAAACCGCTAATTAGCATTACTATTCCTCGAACATTCTTGCAATGAATATTCATACAGATCATGTGAGATTCTAGGACAGTCCAAACTGAACAAAGCCTTGAAAAGTAACAATAATCTGAAACATTTCCTCCGCTATTTTTACTAGCTGTGTGGGTGTGGTAAGTGTGCCTTGGGGATTTAATCACATAACCTAATTTAGACTAAGTGAAGAATGGCGTGAGTTTCTGAATCGAATACACACAGATAGAGCGAGAGGAGAGGAGAGGTGTGACAAGAGCTCCATCCGTTCCCTTAGGGTAAGTCAGTATTGAAGGCCACATGATCAGCCTCAGAAGGCACCTCCTTTCAGCTGGTTTTATCACCCCCTCGCTGCTCCTATAATTAGGTTGGTTAACATACTGCAGTGTATGCAGTCATGTTGACTGGGAACTTAATCAAGTTACTATTGAATTCTGCTCTCTTCTTGCCCATGGTGACAGTTTTAGTTGCAGAGTTATAGCAGTGACCTATAGATGGACATTAGCTGTGGACACAAGTTTGTTCTTTTCTCCACTCCTGTGTGAAAATATTTAGCAAACTGTGGACAAGTGTGAAAAATCAATGGAAACAAAATGTTCTGCATAAGTACAAACCATGAAATATGCAGCAAGGGCACGCGGCGGTAGGGCATGCGCACCGTTGACCGGCAGTCCATTAGGCGTGATAGACATTTCACTTACCTAAGTCAAATATAACAGTCTAGTATTCATTAATATAAGGAGAGAGCCTCTGAATCAAACCCACCATCTGCTAAAAACGACAGAATAATCTACAACTCATGATTAGGTCTAAGGAGTGGAATTTTACTTTAATCTTTTTCAGGGCTGGAAATTTCCATCTGCACAGTACAGCACATAATTTTTCTTCAAGACAAATGTGCTGTTTTTCATGTTCCAAAATTAGATCAGAAGAGAACGATTAATCATGTCATGGCCTGGGAAAGGAAACAAAGATCAGATTTTTCCCCCCTGACTCCGGCCCGTGGTGCACGGCCCATCTTCGCCTCGTCGCATTGGGCTTTTTCTGCTGGCTCGATATCAAAGGCGAGCTGCATACGTAGCGCAGCCGATTAATACGAAATTATGACGTGACTTCAATTAGCTGAGCCACCTCTCCCCTTCCCTCCGCCGGGCCCCGTGGCACCTCACGGCAGATGGTGGCCTGTTTGTTTGTGACACCATAACCAAATCTAAAGTTGGTGAAGCGAGCCACTGGGGCTGCAAATTAGTGCGACCACACAACTGTCAGGTGCTGGCCTCCATTGACAGTTGTAGCCCATTACAGGGACATTGATGTTTTCACGGTGTGACAAAAAGGAATCCTTTTTTTCTGTACCAGAAGAGCTGTCTGTCAGCTTGCTCTCAAGTCATAACAAATCACTAGCACTCAGCTGAGGCTGAACACTCACCGTGTCAAGGGAAGATAAATGACCTGCAGGCCTTTGAAGTGCTTTGGCAGTTCAGATGGGTCTGCAGCGCTGACAGAGAAATATACACAACAGCGCAACCAATAATGAGAACATTAAACATTCCTGCCTCCTGACAGGCTGACAGAAAAGCCCGAGATGACATCAATCATCTACAGAGGCATAACCTTGACAATTAGTCTCTTCTCTTATACTAGGCCTAACCTCGTGCGCTTGCCCGGTACGATCCTGCTCATCTGAGGTGTACCACAGGAGGTCGGATCTCCATTCTGTATCGTTTTGTTTTTTGTTCACCTAAGGGCAGTGATGTTGTGTTGGGCGCATATATTTTAGAGCCTCAGATAGAAGACAAATTATTATTTACTTATCTAGATAGGCTTTCTGAAATAGAGATATAGGCAGATAATCGGTCTGACCAATATATTTACCGATATTCTATACACATATCACCATTATACCTGGCACTAATAAATAAATACTAATAAATTTGCTTACTAATACATTTTGTAGTCTCTAGTGCCCAATAATAATATTCAATATTATTCATTTAATGTATTTTTGGATAAATTTTCAATAATAAATAAATAAATAAAAAATAAAAAACTGGCAAAAAAAAATCAAATCGTGGGTTTCTAAAGAACACCACCCAGAAACAGCATCTTTGCATAAATATAATAAGTACATTTAAAATGATAACAATAAAAAATATTCACAAAACACACTTATGTTTTTGTATAAGGATAATAAATAACAACAACAATAACAATAATAATAATAATAGACTTTTTTAAAATAGAGATTTTTAGAGAGAAATAGAGATAATTACACTGACCAATTTATACAATATTCTTTTTAATAATATCTGATTTTTATTATTTAAAATAATACTTTGAAGAAAAGTAATAATTATAAATGATATAATTATAAATGAGAACTGTATATATATATATATATAAAAGCTTTAAGCTGCATGGGATTGTCATCATAGCCTTGAGTGTAATTAAAAATCTGATCTCCATAAGCTGTACATTAATCTTTATACACCCCCCATGCCCCCCTTGTTTTTTTCAGGCTTGTTTCCTTTTCTACTGTGTCTCCAAGCAATAAGGAATGAGACAAATATAAAGTCATTAACCTGAGAAAATATGTGGATGTTTGAGCTCCAAAAATCATTGCAGTACCCTGCATACATTATAGATCTCTGAATATGGGCATTAATGATGCCCTTCAGGCATTTTGGAAGCATATAAATATTTCCATTTGAGACGCCCCTCACGTTTCTGTTCTAGTGACTCAAAGAAGGAAGCAAAGAGGGAGCAGCCCATGCTGCAAAACATAATTTGTCAAGGGGCCACATAACGCTGCTTAACAAGACATGAATTACAGTCTCAGCCCAATAGCTCCTCTTAATCTGCCATTAAATCACATGTTTTCAATCAGAAGAGAGGTTCTGAAAAATGCAGTCATTCTTTATTGAAACGATGCTAGCAAGACAAGTCAAAAGCCCCAACAAACATCTTTCACATATGTTGTAATCACAACCATGATACATTTACAGTATGAAAAAGGAGAGAGGAAAAAAAAAAACTTGAATACATTAAGTTCCTGGAAGATTGGCTTAGTGGAGTGTTTGTCGAAAGTGCACTGCGGAATTTTCCATGTTCCTCTTATAAATCATGGAAGAGGATATGGTGTGTGTAGATTTAGGTACCAAAGTTAAGACACTGAATAATCACTACAGAGATTTCTAGACATCACATGGACCAGGACTGAATGTAATATACTATTATATTGTATGTCTCTGTCATATTTTTTTATATATATATATATATATATATATATATACAAATTTATGAAAGCATTTTAATTCCCTTTTGGATTTAACGAAATACTCACACAGTGTACAAATATTTATTTACTTATTTAGTTAATCTATGTAAAATAGATATAATCACTTGTTTTGAGCACTATTTATACTTCTATTCACATTTTTCTACTTAATCGATTATCAGTTCTTTAAATATTTAATATACTAAAAAATGGCACAGTTTGGTCGGTTTTTAAAGAATACCACCCAGAAACAGCATCTTATTAATTTAAAATAATAACAAAAATAAATATTCACAATACAGTATTACTAATGTTTTTGTATGATGATGATGCTGCTGATAATAATAATAATAATAATAATTATTATTATTATTATTATTACATTTTCTGCATTCTTATGCTTTTTGATGCAGCATTTGGAGAATATTACAAATAAACAACATATTTGCATAAATATGATAGATTCAATAATAACAATAATAAATGTTCACAATGAAAACTGTTGTTTTTGAATAATAACAATAATAATATAATTATTCTTGTTGTTGTTTTATGAACATATGCTTTATTGTTGTAGCATAATGACCATTTAGTAAAAAATACAATCAAAATAAAGTGCAAAAATGAAATGATAATTAAAAGTTGTTTCTGCATATTACACACTAACGCATAACAAAATGGCAAGTTGTTATTCCAACTATTTTTTGGAGATGACAACTGAGCGGCCAGCGTTCCGGTTACTGCACATTCTCTCAGTCTCATTTTTTCCTCATCTCGTCCTGACACTAACTAACCCACTTGTAAATCAGCGGAGACATGCTGACCCCCGCCAAGTTTTTCGTCTCGAGTTTCCGCCACGTGTGCAGAGGCTTTCGCAGAATGCTTCGTTACAGCATGAAAAATGAGTTATGTGGAATGAAGACATTTCCCCTTTCACTAGCACATTTGCAAAAAGGTATGTCAAGGATGTGAGTCGAGGGCTGTGGGCAACCTTTCAAGAGAGTATTTTTTACTTGCTTATTGGAGGAGCAATAAATATCAGGGCGACAGGCCCTTCTCACTGTTACAAAGTCTACCTGCAACCGTGCTGGATAATTAGCAGCCTTGAAGATGATATATGACTTTCATTACCCTTTGGGACTGGGGAAACTAAATGAGGACAGAGCTAATTGCCGTGCAAAGCAGTTTGGCATGAATGAAAAAAATGCAGGGCCGGGCTCTAGCCCAAAAAGGGCCCTGTTGCCACTTTGATCCTCAACTTGCTTTTTCGCCCGCAGGAGTTCACTTGCTGTCCATAAATCATAGGCTGCTTACAGCTCAAACAGCCCTGAGTCATCAACATGCAATAAGCTGAGTGACAGATTCCATCTCCACTACATTAGACCCCCATTTCAAACATAGTTGTTTCTCTCTCGCTCTCACTTCGATACTCATTCAAAGGCCTCTTTTCGCTCACCTCCCCCTTTCGTTCTGTCTTCATCTCACTGCTGGGCTCATTCAAACCCCATTTTTTCTTTCTCTTTCACTCCATCCCTTTCTTTCTCCGTCACCCTCCCCTCTGCGCTCTTTTCCCGTGTCCTGCACTTAACTGTAAATGAAACCCAGACGGGACAGGCTGGATTACAATGTAAAATAAAGCCTGTTGATCACGTGACAGATAAAACTGCCAAGATGGAGGGGGGAAAAAATCATAAAGAAGCAGAGGTAAGAGGTATGAAGAGTGCTTCCAGGGCTTTCTTTGTCAGGAGTGCCAACGGTAGTGGCTAATGCTTTAAATGGTAAGGTTAAGTATGCTGGCATCCAGAGCCGGGACAAAGCGCTTCTCTCCTGCTGACATGTCAATTCAATTTAAGCAGCTCTGTGCTTGTCAGGCCGAAGGGAGGGGGGACTTGTAGCCCCTACACTGTGCGCCTTTCTTCAGGCCCAGTATCCAAGGCAAAAAAATTCCTTCTAGGATTTCAACAAAACCTCTTGACATTGTACTTCCTCTCCTAAGCTTACCAGCTCCTTTTGATGCTTAGTCGACTTAAATAAAAGTGGTTACTTATCCGTGAGTACAGCAAGACAACTGTGGCTGCGCTTTTGTGATGGGGAATGACTTGTTGCTGCCATATTTCGCAGCCAAGCCCTGCATTATCGTTCCATAGGTAGAGTATGATCAAAACAAATTGACTTTCTCTGCAAAAACCGGGCTCTCCTCGCCACCGAATTATTCAACTCTCAGAGGGCAATACGAGGGGTCTTTGTGACAATGATAAAACTGCTTCCTTTCTCTGGATTTTCACTCTTGCTTCACTGTCTCTTTTCTCATCTCGCTTCCATTTCCAGGAGTGTCTCTCTGGGGTATGACAGCATTAACAAGCATTGCTTGAAAACCCACATTCCCAGCAGAGGCTGCGCGGCGTGGAGATGCAGGTGTTTCTGGACAGGTACCGAACATCTCTTGTGACTCCCGGAGAGCAGGGCTGTGTGGGTAAGGCACGGGGGAGAGCATTAATATAGAGGAAGTGCAGCACGCCTGTGAAAGATCTGTCATGTTTAGCCCTGGATAATACAAGACAGCCAGCACATTTGGACTGAAACATTCTCGTTCAGGCAGAAAGAAGGACAGAAGCGTCACGGTCATTCATACCGAGGGGAAACGTCTGCCTTCACATTGTCGAGCCACGCAACTTCCAAAAAGTGCATCTGCATCTTTGATAATTACGTTGCACGATTGTTGTGGGGGAGAAAAAAAATGTTTTTGTGTGCAAAAAGATCACATTCCATTCAAAAGATTGCATTTATATTTAGTCATTTTGCAGACGCTTTCATCCAAAGCGACTTACAATTGGGGGATTGTAATGTGGGGTTTGGGTTTTGTTTTTGTGTCATGTTCTCATGTCTTTTATTTTGGAATTATTTCATGCTGTTAGTGTCATGCTTCCCTTGCCCTCTTGTCTTCATGCCATTGGTTCCTCTGTTCTTTGTGTCATGTTCTGATTGGTTGTCTTAGTCATGTGTCTTGTTTCCCATTGGTTTGTTCTTGTCATGTGACCCTCTTGTCTGTTATAAGTAGCCATGATGTTCCCATAGTCTTCGTCGTGTATTGATGTTGTAACCTGCTGTTGGTGAGTCTAGTCTGTTAATGCCACGTCAAGTCTGTTCATGTCAAGTCAAGTCAAGTCTGTGTATCTTGTTTGGATATTGTTTGGATCACTCTGTAAATAAACTGCACTTGGGTTCTCACTTCAACTCGCCTTCAGTGGACTAATTCGTTACAGGGATACATAAAGCGATTCTTTTTAAAGAGGCAAACAGACACAGGAAGTGTTTGTAATAACAAGTTTTAGCTGATTAAAGCTGATTAGCATGATTAACTGCATGGAAAACAATTTTGCTTAGTTTATTTAAAACAAGATCATAAATTTAGTCTGGATATCTCTGCATGCTAAATTAAAACTGTAGAAACCAACATCATAATACGATAACGTTTTATACAGATGTACATATATGAGTCATGTCATATTTGGCATCAGTGTTAGGCCCCTGAGTCTGGATTTCCCTGATTTCATCTAATCAGACAAAATAATTCTTCTTTGGACTTAATCAGTAAATGAAATATAATGGGTCTCTCTTCATGAAGAGAGGGTCCAAACCTACATTTAGTGTCAAGAAACCATAAAGATTTCAGATTCACCACATCATTGAGCTATTTTGTGAGCCATTAACATAATTTAGTTCTATCCAAGCAAGAATCCAAAGCCCATTAATACTGCTCAGCATGGCAGCGAGGTTCTCTGAAAAAGATCTGACCTATTACTAATGAAACAACTGTTTCCTTTTCAAGTGTGTCGCTGTACAGACTCCTGCTCACAACAACGTTCCATTTGTGCAGTTTCTGTTTCCTTTCGCTTATTTCTGTTTATACCCACCCAGATTAAATAGGATGAACGAGATGAGTCAACCAAAATGGTGTCATGGAAATCATTTGTTAAATAAAAAGGTCATATGTCTTGATGTACATGCTAATAACTCATTAGTTCCAGTCCTCTAATTTGATTAGAAGAGCTCCATGTGTGCTGATACACAGTGTAACACCGAGTTCAGGTTTATTGGCTGAACAAGTTTCTAGGAATTTTAAAGGCATTATATACACAAATATATACATATACAACTCAATGTACAATATACAATCTAGTATGATGCAATGTAAAATACAATGCAGTATATATACAATGTGACACTCCAGGTGAACAATTGACACTGAAAACAAATGAATAAAATAGGGCATAATGTTCTGTATTATTATGAATGAATTTTCTTATTGATTTTTTACAAGTGTTTTACCTGTATTTTGCATTTGGCACTTCATTGCGTTTTGTTTTAGGGTTAACAGAAACGTCCGTCAAATTAATGGATAATGCAGACATTTTTTTTTTTTTTACAGTGTACAATGGGCAGAATAAATACAATAATATTCATGAACAGTGCTTTCATTTAGACCATTAACCAATGCACAAATTTGCTGAATTACAAATATTTACACATTCAACACTGATATTTGACATTTTTAAGTGAGAAATTATTTTTTTTAAATGTATAATATGTATAAAAATATATAATATACATAATGTTATTAAGATAAAATAAAGAAATACAAAAATGGCTTATGACTTTACAGTGATAAAAAAACACATTCAAATCTGCTCTAGATTAAATCTGATCAAATCATGATTAGTTCTAAGTGCTTTGCGTAATGTTTTTTTTTTTTTTTCATTAAATACATATATCAAGCCACATATAAGCACATCAGCCGACTAGAGCAAAGATGAAACTATATGAGTGTAGCTCAGCTGACAGACCCCAGTGTTGCTGTGTTTTCCTCAAGGTGAGAATTGTTTTTGTTCTCACAATTCACACAACATCTTTTGGCTTTCAGCTTTGAGGCCAAACATTAGCTGAGCTGTGTCTCACAGTGTGGGACAGAGGGAGAGAAATAAAAGTGTGTGTGTTGTTGTTCACAGGAGGAGTCTAAGCTTTGCTGCAGAGGTGTTTAAAAACCCATCTGGCACTTTGTAGACAGAAAACCTGGATTGCATATTTCACCCCTGCATCACTTCTCTGCACTACTTCCTGCCATTGATCAGAGGAAACAGGAAGTGCGGTGGTTCTTAGATGATGTGAGTACACTCACCGTTCCCCTCTGGAATAATAATCAGACTCCATTTTCTCTGCTCACTACCCATCACTCTGATTAATACCCAGGAGTGCCGGCTCAGGTGCCTGTATTTACAGAGGGGCGGATGCTGTGCTGGAGTCAGCATGCAGCCTCCTCTGTTTTGCACCAAAAACCACTACAGTGCCAGTGCGAGGCTTAACGAACCAATAAAAGCAGCTTTATGCTTAATTGAGAAAGAGACACAAAATGCTTGCACAGAGAGTCAACGTCTGACCTCAACAGCCGTTTTGTGTGTATCAAATTTTTCTTTTAACAAACAGAATATGGACTAATTTTTCATCACTGTCTTTAAAAAGTGCTTGTTCGTTATCCAAAAACCCTGCCAAAAATATAATATAATATAATATAATATAATATAATATAATATAATATAATATAGCATAACATAACATAACATAACATAACACAATACAATACAATACAATACAATATACTATAATACTAGGGGTTTACATTAATTTATATAAATTTATATAAATTTTACACATAATTTTTTAACATTTTGTATCAGTTTAATATTTAAATGTAACTAAATTAAAGTAAAATACTTTAA
This sequence comes from Sinocyclocheilus rhinocerous, assembly GCF_001515625.1. NCBI lineage: Eukaryota > Metazoa > Chordata > Actinopteri > Cypriniformes > Cyprinidae > Sinocyclocheilus > Sinocyclocheilus rhinocerous. The sequence continues at coordinate 1,904,732 of NW_015647035.1, forward strand.
TATATTATATAACATGAATAACAATCATATTTAATATATAACACATATTTTATTTGCTCTTTTGTTGTTTTGATTGCTTCTATTACCCTCATTTGTAAGTTTTATATGCATAAAAGTGCATAACAATTCTAACAATTGTATATATAAATGTAAATAATTAAAGTAAAATGTAGTATAATGGCAGAATCAATAATTTACTCAGCTAATAAGAGGCACAAATAAATAATATTAGCCTATATAATATAATATAATATAATATAATATAATATAACATAACATAACATAACATAACATAATATAATATAATATAATATAATATAACATAATAATCTGCCATTATACAAAATTTTACTTTATATAAAATTGATATTTATAAAATTGTTAACATTTATAGCAATTGTATTTATAAATATAATTAAACTTAAGAAAAATGTAGTATAAAGCCAAAATCCAATGCTTTTCATCAAATAAGAGGCACAAGTGGGGGAATAAGTAACAAAACTATTATAAGTAAAAAAAAAAACAAAGAGCACTCCCCATATATCAAAACTTTGCTGAACATATTATGCTCTGTTTGCCCAAATCTGTTCTCGCTGTTGAAATGAAAGTGGTGGAGTTTAAAATCAAAGCCGACAGGCCCCAATAAATCAAGCTAAATCACAAATCAATAAGAAATACCAGCTAAATTATGACTAATGGCATAGCAGTCATAAACTAACACCAACACAACTCAGCAGGCCATTAATTTCATGGCAATGCAAAATAAACAGACACATTTCTTTCATGGCCCTAATAAATTTCCCTGAAAAACTCAAAGAACAGTCCATCTGCTTCCAATAATTTTTCATTTCCCTTTCTGTCCCACTTTTATTAGGTATTCCGCTGAGATATTTGTTCATTTACCTCCTCCCATCTGCATTCAATTACTGTATCCCTGAACACGCTTCCTATTTGTTTCTCTCCAGAAGTGCGTAAAACACCCCCACCTGTATCTTAAGCAAACTTTATGCTTGTTTTATTATCTGTGAGGGGCCATGACTCATTTTGGCTCCGCTGCATGCCGGTGCGCTAGTTGGACATGGTTTTGATGTGTTTTGGCTAGGGCAGAAAACACCTGCACCTATTCTCTGGGCTAATCTATTAGACTGGTAAATGGCTGAGCAGATGTTCTGAGATCAGCAGGGACTCCAGCCTCGGCTTTATGACCCGTTCCCCCGTTTGCCCGTGGCTTCTGAACTCAGATCAGAGGACAATTGTGTGTTCGCTGTGTTTTCTTTGTAAATCATATTTTCAATAAAAAGAGCCCCGTGGGGGTCATCCATAGCCCTTAAAACACAAAGTTGGCTCCTGCAGACTGGATAAAGCAGTGCTAGTGGGGGTAATTGCATTCCTTGGGCAATATTTATATATTCAACCTTTCATACAGCCGGGCAATTTTCTTCTCTCAATAAAACGTAAATGATGAGAATCACAGATTGCAAAAGCATTTATGTGACAGAATTGCATTACTCAAAAGACTACTCAGCAGCGTTATGCTGCATCGGAAACGCATTCGCACCCAAACTCACGCATGGCACCCTCACGTGGCGCATTTCCCCGTCATCACCCCCCCAAGATCCCGAGATCATCCGGGATCAGAATGACCCATTTAGTGACAGTTTAAATAATGTGATCTGACAACTACTGCTCCGAAGAAACTGTCCTCTTTCCAAGTGTATGCATGTAACGGGATGTTTTCCTGAAAAACTAAGACGCTGCCCTCAAGAGAGCTGCCATATCGGTGCACAAATCAATCACGTTCACACATGACAGCTCAAGTTGTTCTTATGTGTCACAGGACTGATAAGCAGAGAATCAGGATGTCATTTTAAGCAAGGGGATGATAATTTACACATGTTCCCATGCCAACTATTAATAACTGACTGCTTTATTGCAGAGCCAGCCAGTCATGCACTTCTTTAAAGGAGATAGAACATGTTGTCACCGGTGTTTTCATAAATCCTGCCGAAAGGAATGTGGCATTAAACAGGGGAGAAAACAGAGCCCTGCGAGCCAAAAATAGTACCAACATATGACTGTAATTTCCTCTGCCACCAATCTTGACGTGGGAAACAGCGCCTCCTCTGCTTCGCCTCAGCATTGCAAAAGGTAAACACAAGATGGCAGCCATAGTGGATTCAAGTAACAGCCCAGTGTTGAATGACTTAGAGCTCTTTCAACATTAAACGCAATACCCTTGAGTCTGACTCTATAAAACTCATTAGAAGAGTCCCAAACTCATTAGAGTCCCAAAATAAGATGTCACCATCTGATTTGTCAGTTAACGTCACACTGGCTTTTTATAAAAGGAATCATTGCACCAGTAGAAATGGATCGGGTCTAAGACAAGCTGGTTGTCAAACTGATGAAAGAGGTGCAGCAAAGACGACGGATGGCTTCTCGGTAAAATTTACAGTTTCCAAATGCAGGGATACGGGAGAGGGCCAGGGCACAACTCAGCCTGACAGTTTGACTGACCTCTGAAACCAGAGAAAGATCATTCTGGTTTGTTTTCGTGCAGTAAATAAACTGCCTCAGTCCTTCAGAAAGTGACACACTGAGCCAAATATGAAATATGATGCCCAGTATTTTTCAGGTATAACAGAAATATATGGATTTTCAATAATTAGCTGAGGAATACGACAGCGATAACCAGGGAAGGAGACACAGAAACTGTGGGAGTGGACGCCATTGCTTGTTTGAGTCCTGGTTCTTACATTTCTCATTGCTCTGGCTGTGTGCAGGCTTGAGACAGATCTATTGTGATGGCAGGATCACCACTCACTAATAATTAATCAGATTCTGCAGTCTCGCAGTGGTGCGACACCCAATCCCCCTTTGGCCCTCAGATCTGTCTGCTGCTGTTGAGAACTTGTTTGGCATGAGAGCATGAAGGCCCAACTACTATATTTACATCTCCTAGCGCTCTTCACCTCAACATGCCAAACAACCACCCGGTCTGTGGTAGGAAACACAAACACGTAAGTTGTAATGTTGACTGTTAAAGCAGCAAAATACGTGTCTGTGAAAGTGAGTCGTGCACTTGCATGAATTTTTGACTTTCACTTGCTCGCTGTGTTTAGGGCTCCCTTTAACTTTCATTCAAAATAAATCCGGGAGGTTACCGAGCCGAGGATGATGTGCTTTCATCAAGTGACCAGATGATCCGGGGAAAATATAAGAAGTCCTGTTGGCATAAGCCTGGTGACACACTGTATAAGCCACTTGGCAGTTTCTTACTCCTCAGAAGAAAAAGAGAGAGAGAGAAGAATATATATGAAATGAACTTGGTGAGGAGGCATGCCTTGGGCAGAGCTTGTCAACATCATTCATCATTAAATATTTACTGTAGCAAATGATAATTTGAGGAGCAAGGTGGATATGAAAAGTGATGCATTAAATTTTTCTGTCTTCAATAAGCTCCTAGAATCCCAAACTTTAACCCAACAGGAGCACCTTTAGTCTCAGCGAGGGTGTTAATCCAAGGCTCTGGCATTCCTCTCCATTTCACTGGACACTTGTCAGCTCTCAGAGGTGCAGATGTTTAGCTGTCAGAGCGGCTTTATAATGCACAGAGCTTGTGTGATGCATTCACATTATGTTGTTTGGTCGGGGTACACAACACAAACACATTATGTTGTTTTAAGAGTACTTAATGGGTACTTAACTGTTTGCATGTATGGGATGAGTCTGAATGAAGAGGGTTTGGATGACATATGAAATGCTGAACTTACTTGCAGGTCTTCCCAAGCGTATTGGCAAATCAGTGGAAATGACATTGCTGTTGCTAGCTAAGTGTTTTATGAATATAAAAAAAATCATTGCTGAAACTTGCTTAAAAGTTTGGCATTCATCTTCATTCATACGGTTTCTGGATACATCTGGGTGTTTCTTCAACTAAAGGCACTTTAATGTCCCAAGGGTTGATTTTTATTCAAAACTAACATATTATTTATTTGATTTTTTTATATGAAAGTAATATTATATATTTTATTGTTTACCTTGTTAGAGACCCAGACTTTCAATTTATAGTATATAAATCCATCATAAAATTACAAATTATTATTATTGTTAATGTACTAATCTAAGTAAAGGGTTAAAATAATAGTAACAAATCAATAAATTAATTAATTAAAAATAATTATAGCCATCCCAAAGTTTTGCACCTAATAAATAATATATTAAAAAGAGGTTGTGTGAGGAAGATTAAGATAACCCAAGATACATCACTAGTATTTGTATAGTTCAAGCTCTAATTTGGTCACATTTTGAAAAGAAAAATGGAATTATCAGAAAAACTATGTAATTAGCCTTAGCATGACAAAGGTCTGCCATTATATTACAAAATGTTTAAAATGTCATTTCCACTTCAAAATAATAGTTAAATAATAGGACATCCATGACAGTCCTTTAAAAAAATTAGAGCCGCTGGACATTGTTAGACAAATTGAATCAGTGAAATTGTAAAAAGTAAGAAAGATTATTTTCTATTAGTCAACAGAGCCAAAAGTGTCCATACTCACAGAAAAGTGTTTTTTTTAGTGTTGTTTTCAAATATAATACTGAGATAAATCAACTAACCATTACCATTCAGTCCGCATATTACTGCTGTATCTTGCCATTAAAGCTTTATAAAGGCTTATTTGTTGAACATACTGATATATTGCTTGAGTCTATTTATTGGCTCTCTAAATTCCCCTCTGAATTCTCGTCCCTGTCAAGTGTTTCTGCAAGGTGAGATGCTTTGAGTGAAACACAATCCATTTGTCAAAGGGGGAATATATGATGGGCCCTTACCCAGACATCATGGATGTAAACAGAGCTATAAAATGCTAACATCTTCTTTTATATTTATGTTTTCATTTATTGGGGTTTATTTTTTGCGCCTCCAAAGGTTAAACACACTAATCTCTTATCTAAAGTATCAGTCAAAATAGCAATCTGTAAGCACCAGTTGACGTGAGAATTGAAAGACCCCACCGCGTGCCTCTTCCTGGATCTGGTTGCCCATCTGCATGACTCGAGCTGCCATTATGACAGCTCCACCTGCCCAGAACGGATGGCCAGCTGGTCCAGAGTATGATTTACGGCCAGCGTAAACTTACTCAGCAGGATCTCCAACACATTTGTGCATTCACTCACACGTAGAAGTGTTACATGATGCTAAAATCAGGGGGCATGCAGACCGAATGACAGCAATAAATGTTTAGAGCCGTACTTATCACTTTTCAAAGGAGAGTTCCTTGTCCATGTAGAAGATTCTGGAAATCACTTGAGCGGATTTATGTTGTATGCATCAGACTACACCAACCTGGGTATCTGATGTATAATGCATTCAATACCTTACGTCTATAAAAAGAAAATTAAATAATAAAACCGTCTGTACAACCCGATACCAGGCTCTTGTGGTTAATCCAACTTTTCTGACGCCCACTTTGATTTTCATTTTTCAAGGTTAGGCGATTAATCTCTTGGCAGGATGTAAAATCCTGCTCCGGGATGCTTTTTAAGAGACTGTACCCTGCGTTCGGTTTACAGGTACAAGGTCTTTGCTTTAAATATTAACGAAGCCACAAAGCACACAAGAATCAGTCAAGTATGAGGTCAGGTTTGTAGTGAGATTATTCACTCTTGCTCATATAGGCGCACAAGTGCGTTACACATGCAGGACTGAGATGCCTAGGTTAAGCTGTTGGCCTGACTTATGGTACCAATAAAGTTTAGTGATTTAGAGTGCACAAATGAAACGGCTCTGTTGAGGGAGGGGCGGCGTGACACTGAAGGCTGTTTGGAGGTCAGTGAGTTTTGAAAACCTTGTTCTCGGCATTATCCTCCAGGAATATATATTCTTCTATGGCTTGTTAATAAGTGTTTCAATCTAAAATACAACTAATCTTTCTGTAAGGCAGCCAGGATGACAAGATATGTATACACATATATCCTCAGGCAGTTTCTGTCCTCGAGGTGTCGTGATTAGAAATGAGTAAATAAAACCAGCAGAGCGCTGTGCTGACCCAGAAGAGCTGATACATCAGAGACCTTCCATCTTCCTCAGCACTTTTATTTTCCCCATTATATCCCTGTTAATGAGTCGCTGAGAACACCAAAGCCAATATATAGGGGTAATGCATCCAAACAGCCGATATAATGAAATGGGGCTTATCAGTATGTGTGTCCATTAATGCGTGGGCTTTGGGTGGAAAAAAAACAAGGTCTGGTGTTGGCATCGTTGTGGATTTTGGGTGATAAAACGAGGGCTCTGTAATTTTCCACTGGCTTGTTACCTTTCAGTTCCTAGGTAGAGCTTTTTTAGCCTTGTTCCTTGAAAGAAACAGCGTAGACCCACTTTAATTAATTCCAACATGCATTCGTATTATTCTTTTATATAAGTGCCAGGTTTCCTGCGTGCATCCATTACAAACCCAACTAAAGCTCTTTTAGTATATTTATTACCGCACAACCTGGGTTTAAATTATTAAACGTAATGATGTAGGCTCCAAAAATATGTTGTTCTTTATTTTCTCCGCAGAGAATCAATGTTATGCATTAGCAGTATAAATTAAGTAATACTTTACCTAGGCATTGTTGCTGCCTTTGATACATTCTCTTAGCGAGATATATTCTCCGAGCTGAGCGCTCCCAAGGCCTCTTGGGGAAAGGATGATATAGTTCATTCTAATGAAAGAGCTTGCGGCTGGTAATGGCTTAAATGATGCATTTGCACTGAGGAAAAAATGTGTTGGGAAGATCTTGTCAAAACAAGATCATTCACCAGATAACTACAGTGGGTACGGAAAGTATTCAGACCCCCTTAAATTTTTCACTCTTTGTTATATTGCAGCCATTTGCTAAAATCATTTAAGTTAATTTTTTTTCCTCATTAATGTACACACAGCACCCCATATTGACAGAAAAACACAGAATTTTTGACATTTTTGCAGATTTATTAAAAAAAGAAAAACTGAAATATCACAAGTCCTAAGTATTCAGACCCTTTGCTCAGTATTTAGTAGAAGCACCCTTTTGATCTAATACAGCCATGAGTAATGCATCCAAACAGCCGATATAATGAAATGGGGCTTATCAGTATGTGTGTCCATTAATGCGTGGGCTTTGGGTGGAAAAAAAACAAGGTCTGGTGTTGGCATCGTTGTGGATTTTGGGTGATAAAACGAGGGCTCTGTAATTTTCCACTGGCTTGTTACCTTTCAGTTCCTAGGTAGAGCTTTTTTAGCCTTGTTCCTTGAAAGAAACAGCGTAGACCCACTTTAATTAATTCCAACATGCATTCGTATTATTCTTTTATATAAGTGCCAGGTTTCCTGCGTGCATCCATTACAAACCCAACTAAAGCTCTTTTAGTATATTTATTACCGCACAACCTGGGTTTAAATTATTAAACGTAATGATGTAGGCTCCAAAAATATGTTGTTCTTTATTTTCTCCGCAGAGAATCAATGTTATGCATTAGCAGTATAAATTAAGTAATACTTTACCTAGGCATTGTTGCTGCCTTTGATACATTCTCTTAGCGAGATATATTCTCCGAGCTGAGCGCTCCCAAGGCCTCTTGGGGAAAGGATGATATAGTTCATTCTAATGAAAGAGCTTGCGGCTGGTAATGGCTTAAATGATGCATTTGCACTGAGGAAAAAATGTGTTGGGAAGATCTTGTCAAAACAAGATCATTCACCAGATAACTACAGTGGGTACGGAAAGTATTCAGACCCCCTTAAATTTTTCACTCTTTGTTATATTGCAGCCATTTGCTAAAATCATTTAAGTTAATTTTTTTTCCTCATTAATGTACACACAGCACCCCATATTGACAGAAAAACACAGAATTGTTGACATTTTTGCAAATTTATTAAAAAAGAAAAACTGAAAAATGCTCAGTATTTAGTAGAAGCACCCATTTGATCTAATACAGCCATGAGTCTTATTGGGAAAGATGCAACAAGTTTTTCACACATGGATTTGGGGATCCTCTGCCATTCCCTCTTGCAGATCCACTCCAGTTCTGTCAGGTTGGATGGTAAACGTTGGTGGAAAGCCATTTTTAGGTCTCTCCAGAGATGCTCAATTGGGTTTAAGTCAGGGCTCTGGCTGGGCCATTCAAGAACAGTCACAGAGTTGTTGAGAAGCCACTCCTTCGTTATTTTAGCTGTGTGCTTAGGGTCATTGTCTTGTTGGAAGGTAAACCTTAGTTCCAGTCTGAGGTCCTGAGCACTCTGGAGAAGGTTTTCGTCCAGGATATCCCTGTACTTGGCCGCATTCATCTTTCCCTCGATTGCAACCAGTCGTCCTGTCCCTGCAGCTGAAAAACACCCCCACAGCATGATGCTGCCACCATGTGTGTGTGTGTGTGTGTGTGTAAAAATTTCATCTTTTATTGGAAAATTAAACAACATTTTATCAAACTTTGATAGTTGATTTAAACAACTGAGAAGACTGATTTTCATTTTATAAAAACCACTTGTCAATTTCATCAAGTAAAAACCAAATTTATACTCACGTGCGTTATGTATTAGGTATGTTACAGTCTCTGACAGACAGCATGTTGAAACCATTCAGAATGCCATTTTCTCCTTCTCGGAAAGCGATGACCTAGCCAAAACATGTGGTAGTGTATGTTTTCATGTGTACTCCCTGGACAGCTGCAGGCTTCTCATAATTACTACTTGTATTGTGCACATTTTTTTGACAGACAAATTGTTACATTCAGCTGTCACAGATTTGTTGACTTTTGAAAATCAAACTCTTTTTTTTCCAGAAAAGGAGTGGATTTGATGCCTAAATTTGTGTTGTTTTTATTTTCTCTTTTAACAAAAATCTTGAAAATGCAGATCCTACAGAATACATTTTTCAAAGTTTTAAATAAAACAAAGATTATTTACATTTTACAAGAAAATACTATTTCATTTTCTTTTTTTACTCCATCTCTAATTCAGTGTTACTTGCTGTTTCTTTGTAATTATTTGAGAAATTTACTAGCGATTTCTGAGTGAAAGTTGTTTCTACATTAATTTTTTTCAGTGTACTGTAGAATAAAGCATTAAGAATTTTTGTCATAGTCCAGCAAGAATATATTATTATAACAGTCACAGGACACTGTCAAAAATGAATTTTCGAAGTTGTTAATAAAACAAAGATTATTGCAGTGTGTTTTACAAGAAAATGCTATTTCAGTCTTTCTACTTCCAAATTTCACATTTAATACAATGTGTTACTTACACACTACAAACTACTTGGTGCAAAAAGCCTCTGTCCTGCTCGGATTTACATTCTCGCAGCATCTCAATAGGAACAGATAGGGTGGAGAAAATGGCCTCATTGAGTGTCTGCATGCTTATAGTGATTGGTGAAACCATTGCATCTGCTGAAACCATTGCATTAGTATCTGCTTCCCAGATCTCCTGTGGCCCACACTACACTCTCAGGCCAAAGAGCACTCAGTTGTAGGGAAGATAAACTGAGATTACCCCTCTCTGCCATTCCAAAAGTGCCATATATTACTGGGGCCTCCATGTGACTTCAATTGCATTAACAAGCTTAATGTTAGTGTTAAAACACAGTTAAGGACAGGCCAGGGGCCACGGCTGAGGTAGAGGTCTGCCGATGACTAATGTCTGACCTGTCTGAAAAACACAAAGGAAAATTCCTTTTGGTCAGCGAGATATTTGAGAGGAGTCAGAAGCACTTTTCGCCTCTGTCTTAAGGTATAACCTCCGTAATCGCTAATTGTGCGATTTCTCTTTTGTACTTTAAGTTCGTCCAGACAGGTTATTTCAGCTTGTTATCGGGAAAGCATTTATCCACTTGGAATTATTACTCCACAAGGCCCTCCCACAGCAACATAAACAGTAGTGAATCTTTTAGAGTTATGGTTAAGCCTTTCCTCATTAGATGGGCAATCGACTGTGGGAGAGCAAAGCCCAATTCCAGCCTTTATTGAGTGTAAAGTAGAGCCAGACTGACATTTACATCTCCTGGTTCTTCATGACTGGGTGGCTGGGAAATCGCCCCATAGATCTCCCTTTTGAGGAGGGGTGCTGGAGTAAAAGACCGGATCCAATTTACTGCCATGACTTATGAATCCTGCCTGATATTCACGTCTCTGATAAAGAGGATATAAGAATAATAAATTCTGCATTGATCCACGGCCAAATGAAGAGGAATTCATCAGAAATTCAAGCTCTTTACTGGCATAGGGGTCAGTGACGAGAAGAGCATCCACCTTGAATGTTCTGAGAAATTGGTATTCATGTTGGTTTGGAAAAACTTTGATACCATTTTCAACAAAGGTTCAATGCCTTCAATCATGTGGTGGTGTAAATCTCAAGTAAAAAATAACATGTTTTACTTACACCTTGAATACCTTGTGTATTAGTGTTCCTAAGCATTTATTTAAAGGTTTATAAATATATTTTAAGATAAAAAAGTATTTTTTAAAAATCACGAATTATTAAAAAGGGGAGTTGCACCAGGTCAAATGATCTGATATTTTAAGAGAATTATTGATCCGATTTTTTTTTCTTAATGTTTCTGCATGTTGAGAGCACCAGTCAATTTGTTTTTCTAAGAAACAGTTTAATAGGGGTTTTTTTTTTTTTACTGACCCATTGAACTTGCAGATAACAAGTGTATCCTCACCAGGGAAATGCCCATTCAGTTGCACGCCTTTTGTTTATTGTTTAGCCTGTGTAAATATTGGGAACATTCATGCCAACTTATTCTGTCATGCAAACATTTTGCATAAGGTGCTAATATCACCAGCATGAACAATACTTTCTGTCAGTGGGGTCTCTACATGCAATGAGCTACTCCACAGTTTTTTGCTGACTCTGCCAAGGCACTGCAACCTGGACAAAATATCCACTCACTATCCCAGGCCACTATGCATTGCATACATCAACAGATTTGCTCTTTTCATTCAACAGCAATTACACTTTTTTCTTCGAGATGGAAGGTGGCATCCCGATGCCTAACAATGTCACAGAGGAACTCTTCCCTCTAAAGTGTGTGCCCTAAATTGCCTTTGCAGTCATCATCCAATTAGACCTGAAATATGGTAAGTGCCGCAGCTATTATTGTGAACCAAAAGGGGTACGAAGAGGGAAGGTAAGGAGTAGTTTTCAGAAGAGATATATGGTTTGTTGATTTGTGTTTACACAGCAGAAAAAGAGCGCAATGACGAGGGATAGCATGGCACAGCCGCAGGATAATAAATAAACACTCTTGGATGGATTCGTCTCCTGGGGACATATATTACACCGCTAGCAAATACAACAGAAAAGATCAGTGTCTCGCAGATGGAGTGGGCACTGGGAAATCAATGCATGACTCGACAAAACCTATTCTTTAGGCCGAACAACCAGCGATGCCACAATGAACTATGAGGAATATTTGGCTGGAAGTACTTTAAGACTTCTGAAGTGACTAGGTTAATAAATGTGATGTATGGTCTGTTTCAGTGGCTTTGCCAGATAAAGTCACTGTTTTCAAAGCTATACTAAAACTGGCACTATGGGACTGAAGGCCAGTTGAGTAGTGGTGTATTCTTAGTGAATGAATCATGGTTTTTGAACCAATCTTTCAAGTGTTTAATTCGTTCTCATTCACTTCAATGAACTGATTCAGGCTTTCCTGTCTTCTAATATTGACTATATCGCACAAGACAATAGCATTCAAGTTTGGGCTGTTTCATTGAGCAAGTCAGTGATTTGAGTCTGATGATTCAGAGACATCCAATTCATAAATAAATTGAATGAAATCAAGTTTGGAACAAAATGGTTGAAAGATTGATTAAATGGCTCATTCTTGAGTAACTCATCTGGCAATGTAATCTGCAAAAAAGTCACTGAACAAATTGGTGCACGAATCTTTTTAGTGAACAGATTCAGTAGATTTAATTCACTAGAAAGAATCTAAATCCCCAAATCTAAATCTAAATTGTTTTAACAAATCATTTGTTAATGACTCACTTACTCAAAACACACCTGTGACCACCTACTCGTGATGAAGTCAGTAAAAAGGTCAGTGAACGAATCACTGAACAAATCGTTTTGGTGAACAGATTCAATCAATTTGATTCACTGGAACTGAGCAAACACACTCCCTTCACTGAATGAGACTACTACAGTGCTACTGAATGAGTCATCTTGTTTGTGAATGAACTGAATGAACTCAGTGTCAGTCCTCATCACTACAGCTGAGAGATCTTTATGAAGGTGTATTAGTTCCTTATTCTGATCTACATGACGAATTTCAAACCGTTTGAACAGTCAATAAAGCTTTTCTTCTGTGCAAAGGCTGTCTTCTGTGCATCAAAACCAAAGAGATGAATAGCAACCTAAAGCAACCAATCAAAGTCGGTTTCATCCGGACGAGGCGACTGCAGCAGGCAATGTCTGATTTATATCAGCCGTTCACCAAATGGCATGGAAACTGCTGCCTCTGATGGCAGCTAAGGCTCCTAGTTTGATATAAGCTTTCAAACCTGTCGGCCCAAAGATGTAGCGTGGCTCGGCTGACAGCAGGATTGATTTTCATGGCTCTTAAATGCAGCCTATGCAAGGAGAACCAAGGACACTCCTTTTCTCAGGTAATGACAATCGTCTTTAAGAAATAATGGCCTTGATGACGCTTTTGAAAAGTTTCCAGGCTGCCTCCAATAATGAATTCCTGGTCGATGACACAATGATAGATTCCATCCATCTGAAAGGACGCTGTTGCCACAATTTAATTGACGAGGAATGAATCCTGGGGTTACGAGGAGCCGGCTAAATTTCATGTGATCAGCAAGGTTTCAAACAATCATTGGTGAACTGATGTCTGCCACATATCTATAAGTCATTGTGTTTTATAGGCCATTAGGGATCTCCGGAGAAAGGCTGAATGGGGAGCGTGGCTTTTTGTCGAAATTAAAATGTCAGAGAGAAAGAAAAAGAACAAAACAGGGAATCTGTAATTAATTACACAGCCATAAAAATTCAATAATCAAGAGGCGATTCCACTCTCTAGCACAGCAATTTCTGATCACAGCAACCTCAAATAAAATACATTAATCTCCCTAAATGAAATTTTTTATCTGAAAAGCTATACATAGGGATACAGCATGTGTCCTCCTCCCTTGCAGTATGCAAGAGCTATAGCTAAAAAATGAACTGGACTGAACATAATACTAACAAAATCTGAAGCCAAAAATCTACATTTACACTGCAAACTAGTGAGTTTACAGATGAGATGAGCTCACAAGATGAAAAACATCACAGAAAAGCTATTCTATGAAATGCATGTGCAAATTACATGTTGCTATTAACATTTAAATCCTAACTTCCTCCATTTTGCACATGCAGGGAATAAAACCTGCAGTTTGCTGAGGTGAGTGCATTCAGTAGGAAAAAGAAGTTCTGCTGTTTGCTGCTAATGATTTTCCAAATAATATGCCCGGAGGGCATCTATTGGAATCCAATAGTATAAGTGTCGTTAATGTGAAGGAAGACACAGTGTTATGTGACTTTCATTGACTTGTGCATCAGCTAGTTCAGACTGAACAGCACTTACTCTGTATATGTCAAAGTAGACTAGGTACGACTGCAAGTTCATGAGAGAGTTATGGAAAAATAGGGACTTTACTGACTGAGGGAAGTTCCTTACTAGCAACTGGCTACTTCTTAAAGATAAGCGTGTCATTTCTGCCACTAGTGTTGGAAAGTGGTATTGCAAAACGAATTATTTTTAAACAGGTTTTCTCATCCGCCATTGGTCAGGAAACAGATCCTAAGCCAATATTGCTGTGTCAGGTATGAATGTCTCTGTATATTAAGATAAAACAGATTAAATAGTTTTCACACACAGAATGCATCTCTAGATTTTAGGTGGCCTGTGGTTTCTTCTTCCAGATTTGAGAATCGCTGATCTAGATCCATACATTCTGACACACTGTTATGTTCTTAAAAAGAGGCAAATCCCCGGCTTTATGGTAAGTGGTAACAATCAGTCAATTTGGCCTTTAAATTCAAAGTATGTCATGTTCACTCTACTGGGAATCCTTTCTTCTGTTCTCAGCTATTCATCTTCGGTTCTGGTTTGGACTAACACTATTAAAGCGAACAGAACAGCCTCCAGAGAGAGCAGAATACTTTGAGTGCATTAAGAGGGGTGTAGGAGAGATTCTGTTCAACACAAGGTCCTCCACATACCCTCACCATAAATATCCTCCGTGTAATACATCAAAAACCGTCCCAGTGTCAGTAAAGGGGGTTGGTAGTGTTAAAAAATGTGTGCCAGCATCAGCTGCAGATCTGCGCTATGAATTATGTACAGTAATCTGCAAAAATTATTGCTGGCTAACCGCCCCTAATGAATCCAGCCAGGTCAGAATGGATTACAGTACCAGTGAAAACATCCATTTAAGCCAAAAGTGAAGCATGGCGAAGGAAACCAGGAATGATAGCGCACCTTTGCTATTCAATAAATTTAATGTTAGATTCACTCAGTGTCTCTCCTGATGAAATGTGGATATGAAGACAAAGATGTCTGTGCTGATGAGAGGACATATTGATCAGTTAGATAACTGTATTAAATGGCAATCTTTCAATTAGCCGCCATATTTCACTGCCCTGATTATCTGCCGTGCTAATTACAAGACAAGCATTTGATCTTCTCATGGCTGTCATTACTTACTGGGCTGTCATGAGTCAGCTTAACAGCATCGGTTTGTCTTTCTCTCTAATGTGGCAAGGCAATTTGCCATTTAATTATTATACACAAACCACCAGTGTTGAGGAAGCTATTTTAAAATCTGTAGCTTGTCAAACTCGGTTAAACTGCGGTTGAGCTACTGTACCGAAAGTGTAAATTAAATGCTAAGCTATTTCTTCACTAACAAAAAGAGGACACAAATGCAAATGAAATGTAATCTTGACAAACTGTTGTGGAGAATTGGAAATTTGGCTGGTCCTTGAAGCGATTATGGCCAGTAGCTTAAAGTTTATTCTAAGCGTGAAGTTGATCTAATATTTAGTATTTTTATTTTATTTTATTATTTTAATGTTATAAATTCATGTGACAAGTGAGAATTGTTCATATCAACAAATATATCTTGTTAATGATTCTGAGTTCTTTTTTTCCAGATAATTAATTAAACAGTTTTTCAATAATTTAAGAATATGTAAAAGTATGGTGTGTGTGTGTGTGTGTGTGTGTGTGTGCGTGTGTGTGTGTGTGTGTGTGTGTGTGAAAATATTCAGATGTAACCCTCTTCCTAATCATTAACATTTTCAGAAGTAACTGTAATCTAATTACATGTTTTTTTTCTCAGTAAGTGTAACAGATTACAGTTATATTTATTTTGTAATTAAATTACGTAATTTTGTTACATGTAACTAGTTACTCCCCAACACTGACCATAATATAGTTGCAATAACATTAATATAATTAATATAACATTAACATTAACATTAATATAAACTAATAAATCTTTTAGATAAATCCTTTCATTGTAGGTTCATGATACCTAATGTATTCACTAATGTTTAAATTGAACCTTACTGCAAAATGTTATCAAGTAGCTTTTTACTAGCAATATTACTCTATCCTGAAGTTGAGCTGCTGTCATGCCATACTTAAAAAAATGTTGTTAGGTTAGTAGTTCAAACCTCAGAGCACTGTAAACAAGGACACACAAATCCTTCACCAATAAACAAAGACTACAACCACAGCTGAAGATAAAATGAGATGTATATGAATTAAGGACATTTTTTATAATGCTGCTGCTCTAGCTAAACTGAATTTAGTATTTCATATTATTTATTGCCAGACAGTAACAAAATTAGATATTGGATTTTATTATTGATTTTAAGTCTGTTCAACAGACACAGCAGTTCTTCCCCCGACCCCAGCTTTAGACCAAATTTAATTCTGGTAAATATGCACAGAAAGCTTGAAGCATTTGCATTATCGAGCCCTGAACATATTGCAAAAAAATCCAATATTGTTTCATTTCCTCATCACGTTTTTCTTTCTTTTACATAAAAAGAACAACCCCAAGCATTGTGTCAAAGTCCCTGCGTTAGTGGTGTCAACACAAGCAGCTCAGGCTAAAGCACACAAGCTAACCACAGGCTAACAGCTCTAAACTATCCTTCCACACGCAGGACCGGGAAGTCTTTTAATTTGAGGAATGCGGCAGTGCTATATTTCACCCATTCTTGCTGTCTTGCATTATCTTGGTAAACATCCCAGGTACTAATTTGATATATTGTGAAGCAGCCTGTGCTCCATCCAGCTCCCAGGGTGATAGATGAATGACTGGAAGATGAAATAGCGACTGAGATTTATGGCCTGCCAGCACATAGAATATGTATGATTATCTGCCGCACCCTGAAAGCTACTTCTTTTGAGTGATAAGCGAAGGGAGAGTGATCTAGCAAATGACTCCATCTCCCCGGTGGGAAGGGAAGAGCAGGGGCTGCAAACTGAGCTCGTTTGTATCACGACTGTAGTCTCCGGCACCTAGCAGCAGCGGTGCACTGTCCTGCAGATTGTTCATAGAGTTATGGATCTCATCTCCCGCAACCACACCAGCAGTTTCCTATTCTTTCTCTCAAGCACCAAAAAGCCATCAGCATAACTCCCTCTCTCTCTTTCTCAGAAACCTTGCTAGTTATGCAGTAACAAACTGTAGTGATTTTACTGCAGTACCTCTGAAATAGTTGTCTGAAATATTTGACTTCTGATTTGGTTATAATACCCATTGGTATTTTCCGCGCACTTAAAACGGTTCCGTCCCTAATTGATCGATGGCACGTCTTCATAAATCCCAAAACCTGGTGGAGTTTATTGACCCTACAGGAGCACTTGTACCTCTCAGCATATGTCACCTCACGCACTCATAGGCTGCTAAGTAGGAGGCATTTTTTACAGTGAGGGCATTATCATATGCACATGCTGCCCGTTGTTAACCGCATCAGTGATTTAATGGGAGACAGCATGACTTGCATGGCACCCAGGAGAGGGCTTGATTTGGTGTGTGGCCCAATTTATATATTTACATACTGGCCATAAATAACCTTAATGCACCTCGGCGGATTGCTTGAGAGTAATTGTTTATCCACTTCCTAGCGGACATGCTTGACAATATTCTTGATGAACAACCAGCAGCCTTGTTTTAAAGGATTGCTTTGGCTGTAGTGGATGCAGGCAGGGGTGATCTGAGGCTTTGCTTGGCTTCTCTACACTGCAGGATTGGAGCCATCAAAGTCCCTTTAAGGTAAGTCAGTTCACCCGGCAGCCATTCTGGTAACACCCTCGGGCAACATATGGTAGCTTACTACTCTCTAATGGATGGCAGTGATGCAACTGATGCTGGTAGGTCACATGACAACAGGATGGATATAGTACTTCTTGATTTCATCCATACTACACAATACTACATCGGTCACAAAGTAAATTTCAAACCAATTGAACGGCTCTGGGCTTACGTATAGCGGCCCATAGAAACAGTTGCTAATGAGGTATCTACGTATACACATCTGTTTAAAACCCCTCTTTTGTGCAGAACTACTTCCTTCCACCACGGATTCAAATCTCAGTTTGACAGTTTAATAGCTGAGCTCAAGCCTCCGTTACTAATTCGAAAACATTAGAACTAGTAACGAAGGAATTTTTGAGTTGCTTCTTTGAAAGCTTATTGTTTTAATGTATTAAAAGCAGCGTATTATGTAGAGTAGAGTATTATTAGAGAGAGATGGACCGAGCGAGTGTGATTAGGCCTACCTGCATCTAATACAGTATATTTGAAGTCTAAACAAGTACATTCTTTCCTAAAAAAAACCTCTTAAAACTACACTCTAAAAAATGCTGGGTTAAATACAACCCAGTGCTGGGTAACATAGGGACAAACCCAGCAATTGGGCTGTTTTGACCCAGCGGTTGGGTTGTATTTAACCCAGCATTTTTTAGAGTGTACATTCTGTGACACAAAAACAGTATTACTTATAAAATTATAGTGGATTTGGGTGTCCGCCATGACACTCGCTGTGAGAAATACCACAAGCGGAGTGATACAAACAGTGAAACGTTTGGAGCTCTGTTATTACTACAATATCGCACTCCTCTCAGCCAATCAGATTTGAGGACCCTACATTAATTCAATAAATATTAATAAAAATTCATAAATATTTTTGAATAACACTTTTAATTAGTGAAGCAGTTTTGTTAAAATATTTATAAAGTAAAATAATAACACAAAACAAATAATAATTAAAGATAATGACAGACAATTATATTTTATTTTAATTTTCTTGTAATATATTTTTCTTATAATGTTCTATTTATTTATTTTTACATGGCATTATTTACATGACATTATTTAGATCATATTTTTCACCATGACAATTTGTATGACCCCCAAAAATAACAAAAATTACATTTAATTCAGAAATGAACATGCTCATCACAGAAAAGGTGTATCAAAATCAATGTAAATGACTTTTTTTGTGTGTTTTTGAATAAATTATTGGGTAAGACAAAAAATAAAAACAAACCAAGCAACTCTGACAGTAGTGCCCTTTTTTTAGTTAACCTGTTATTTTCCTAAAGCGTATCAGTTTCCACACCCTTCTCCAAACCCAACTAAGCAGAACGCAACACTATTTACATAGCACAGGCTATATGGGAGATGTATGAATGTGAGAGTTCGATTAAGTCTAATTAAAAATCTCACATGCTGTGAGCAACTGTGACATCTTTATCCTTCTGGTGCTGTGAAAACCCGATTGCACTAGTCCGACCGACTAAGGCACAAATCACAGTGGAGGTGGGGTGACAGGTAGCAGACGTCAGCCTCATTTCCTGTGCATGGTGTGGACACCGTCGTGTCGCTTTGCCAGACCGGGCTTCTTTTCACACTAGCTATGAAACAGGAGATGATGGGAATGAGCAGCTCTCTGGGAAACAGATCTCATGTAGCCACCGAGACAGCAGTTAAGTGCACAAACACCAGTGAATAACGTACAATGGCTTAATACAGCAGAGACTGAAAAATGGGACGGTTGCACGGTATCACTGGGTATATTACACTGAGAGTGTACTACAAGTCTGTGGTGTTGCCCCAAGAGGGACAAACAGTGCCAGCAGGTTAAACATGGCGTCATATTGGATGTTTTTGCGCCTTTCATTCTACCCCTCCTGCCACTGATGTATTGCAGTTGCCTGACAGGAAGAGCTCCAGTAAAACCTCTGTACATGCCAAAATACGTTTTACAAGCAGTATCCTAATCAGCTAGCAGCCAGTGGCCCATAAATCCTGTCTGCGTTGGCTGAGCGCAGTCACCGGCGGGACTGAAGAAATGAATATATACGGCTGAGCCTATATAGCCCTGGTCAGGCGGTACTGTCAGGGCTGTTTGTAAAGCATAGGAGTCATGTGGCTGACGGTAGTCAACAGAATTTGATCATTTATGCTACCATTTTAATCCAACAAAGTGGGTGCATGTGTATGTTTGCATATGGCACAGCATGTCGGTTTATGTCATACTTATTTGTAAATGTGTACTCCTCCATAGATACGTTGTTACTACAACCGGAGTCTCATTTTCTACAGCAAATGCATACATACATACAAACATACAGGCATAAATTGCCCAGGTCACATTTCACTCCAGGCTTTTTAACTTCTCATTATTGTAGTATGCTGTATTTTTTTTCTACGTCACAATTATATGACGTAAATACAATTTTCACTAAGAAATTGCTAGTAAATTTCACACAGTTACAAAGAAATGGCACTGTATTCAAAATTCTTAAGTAGAAAAACTGAAATTATTTTCTCGTAAAGCATACTTCAATAATCTTTTATTTTACAGATATGAAAAATATTTTTTACAGTGTACAATTCTGAGAAATTTGTCCTGAAAATAATGTTACAATGTTACTAAAAAATTTGCACATTTACCAACTATGCTGAACAATACAGTATTGCAATAGTGATTTTCAATAGCAAGTTAGCGTAGTACAGAATTTAGAAGCGTAAAAAGTATTTGTTCATATGAAAAAAATTAACTTACACTGTAAAAAAATAAAACAAACATTATTGGAGTACAGTTTTACAAAAAAAATGCTATTTAAAAAATGTAAGACATTTAAAAAAATGCTATATAATGCTAAATGTTTTTCTGCTTTTCATTGTGTTACTTTCCATTTCTACTACATACTAGCAATTTCTGAGTGAAAATTGTTATAATTATTTACCACTGCCTTTGTTTATGGTCCTAAAATATGATTATGAATAAACTTTATTTTTATGAATTTCTATTTATTTTGGGATTAAAAATGACTCGCATATTCTTTACAGGTTTTGTGAAATTCACTTATAAGAAGTAATTTAACAATTTCTCTCTCCTATAAAGAAGAAAAAGTAGCTTGCATTGTTAGAGTTGCTGAATTAACCTCTAGATGAGTTTGTTGACACCAGAGCTTGTTTGTAAACTTAACATGACATTGTTCAACTGCAGACAGCCTGGCTAATAGCACAGAGCCGTGAGCGGCTCTAACAGCAGAGAGCAGAAGGCCAGCAGGGAGCCAATCGATAAATGAAATGATACTTTGAAGTGAGCACACTTGAATTCCAAAACGACTTAGGTCCTTAGATAACATCTCGAAATGAGATAAAGGCACCTCAAGGGGGGAAAGGGGAGGGCCGGGGTAATCTGTGGCAAATAGGGCTATTTTTCTTTTGGAAATTAGTTTTGAGCAGTTTAAACTGGAGCGATATCTTTATGTGGGTATTAATGAAAGAATTCACTCTCTGTCTTTTCAGGACATCGCCACATGTGGCAGCTGAAGTTGTTCTCTTATAGTCTGTGCACAGTGAGCAAATGGGTCAGGCATGTTCACAACCCAACTGTTCTGACTCACTCACAAATTCTCTCTGTCCACTGGATTTAACAGGCCTGCAAATGCATTCTTACTCTGTGGGATCACTAGCAAAACTGCTGCAAGTTATACTCATTGCTTCTGATAGTAGTGGCCTGGATTGCTTCCAGTAACAACACTATCCCAGGATGGTCAGAAAAACTCACTGCACTGGCATGCTGTGTAGTAATTAGAAATAGATGATAGATTATTTTTTTCTACTTAAAAATAAATTGCTGACTTTATTTCAGATACAGGCATATCTGCTTAGTAAGACTGTCATTGCACGATATGAATGCACAACATGTGTAATTCTGCACTGAATGCCAATATCCTGTGATTAGTGACAGAATAGAGCCTGTGCCGTTCACATATCGCCCATCAGATGGCAGCATTGAGATCTCTGTCTTGTGAAAACTTTCATTGCACTGCTTTATAACGTATATTTAGATTTACACAACCATTGCATAAAAGTGACAGCAAAGACATTTATGTCACAAAAGATTTCTGCTTCAAATAAATGGTGCTCTTTTGAACTTTCTATTCATCAGAGAATCCTAAAAAAAAAATGCATCATGGTTTATACAAAACTATTTAGCAGCACAATTGTTTTCAACATTGATAATAATATTTTAAAATATTTCTTGAGCAGCAAATCAGCATATTAGAATGATTTCTGAAGGACCATGTGACACTGAACACTGGCTTAATGACTGCTGAAAATTCAGCTTTGATATCACAGGAATACATTACATTTGAAAATATATTAAAATACAAAACAGGTATTGCAAATTGTCATAATATTTCACAAAATTACTGTTTTTACTGTATTTTTGATTAAATAAATGCAGTCTTGGTGAGAAAAACAGACTTCTATTAAAAAACATTATAAAATATTACCAACTTTTGAACAGTAATGTATATTTTTATTATATTATATTTCTATTATCTTGTATGATACTTGTATTATTCAGTTTAGATTGATGATTCACACCAACACTGTTTCCAGCCTTTTTCCATGTTTAGGTACCCCCTCTGTAAGGTTTTGACATAATTTCCATCAATAAAAAATTCCTTATAGTGAATGTGTTAAATGGGACATTGGATGCAAAATTCACTTTTACATGGTGTTTCCATAAAAGTGTGTGGACGCAACAACCCTACAATGATAAAAATCCATTCTCTCCTTATTGTTTTAATCCCCAAAAAACCTAAACAGTCTCAATTATCAAGCCCTTTTGATTTTCTGAACAGGCCCCTCTGCGAACAGAGCTGTTTTTGACAAGGTAAAAAGGACGTTGTTTTACACGAACATTGAGGAATTTTAACCAAAGTATGTTGCAGACATTTCATGAAGACCCTAAAGAATCATACCAACTTGGGCATCTGATATCCCTTTTAAGGTGGAAAAAAAAGAAACTGAAAAAAAAAAAGATTAATAGCGATGAATGATTTTAACCTTTTGATGATGCTATTTTTGTTACAATTTCTATAGGTTTAATAAAGTCAAATCTTTCCAAGCACCCCCTGAGGTACACCCACTGTTGGCTGGGAATCACAGCACTACATGAAATAAGGTGACAGCAGGTTCTTCTCCGTCACTGACACACACACTCCTCAAGATTTCTTCTGACAAAACCTTCAGAACACAGTGAATATATCTGTTGTGCGCGAGAGGCAGTGGATTACTGTTTTTCTCCGGAAGATAAGCGTCTGTCTGGACACACACATCTCCCTCGTTCTGACAGTCGCAGGGCCATGGCTTAGTGCTGGAGGCCCTTATTTACAGGACATTTGTTGCACTTGACATTTATCATTGCTTCAGGGCTATGAACTTCATGCAAACAGCATTGAAGCATTCAATACGCAGGGCTTTGGGCCTCATCCTACTGGGGCATTATCACAAGTCTTTTCACGCTGAGATAAATCACTTCCACTGTGCCCACAGACAAGAGCTCAGACGTTGGGGGTGGGAGCCGCATCCTCGGGATAAGGGCAGACAGTCAAGGCTTCATCTTCTTTCTTCCCTTGACTAATTGTTGTGTGCATTTGAAACAAATATCACTAACCATTACAGAGAAGTCTTTGTTATTGTGTTGATGCCGGAGGTACTTAAACCGACCAACAGGACTGTTTCTAATGAGTGGGTTGCCGAATATGTCTCCTCTGTAATCAGATAATGTGCGGAAATGCTACTGAATTCAAATGATGTGAATGTCTCATAAAAATACAAGATAGAAGATTTAAAGTATTATTGAATTACAAATTACTGACCTTGCAGAACTAAATTTTTTTTTTACTATCAAGCTAAAAAGGACAAACAACCAAATGAATGAATGAATGAATGAATGAAGCATATTAGAATGATTTCTGAAGGATCATGTGACACCGACGACTGGAGTAATGATGCTGAAAATTCAGCTTTGCATCAGAGCAATAAATTACATTATAAAATATATTGAAATGGAAAGTATTGTTTTAAATTGTAATAATATTTTGGACTTTTTAAAAGAGTACCTGTTTTTGGACACTCAATTGCATTTTATTTACAATTAAATGAAAATGTATTATAGAATATATTTATTTTAAATGCAACCATTTGAATTTAAGAGTATTTGTTTCACCCACTTAAGTGGGACTCAAGTACATATTTATATGTAATTTCATAATTATTTCTATTATCTTTGAAAATGTAAGTGTACTTCCAAATGTACTGACAAGCATTTATGGTAAGCTAAAAAATATACCTTAATGTCATTTCTATTGAAACTTCCATGTCATGTATTTAGTAAATTTGTAATTACACATTAGTGCACTCAAATTACCTTTTATTTAATTAATATTATATTATCTGAAAGTACAAGTTTTTTTTAAATATACTAGTTACACTTTTTTATAGTATGCGTACTTACATGTACTACTTACAATGTACCTATATAAGAAAGTACTGGGGTTTTATAAGGTAACTGCATAGGTTAAGGTTAGGTTTAGGGGTAGGTTCAGGGTTTGTACCTAGTCATTACCCAGTTATTGTAATCACTATAATAAGTACACAGTATGTACATGTGGAACAGGACTGTAACATTCACATTCAGTTCAATTAAGCACACTTCTTAAGGGAATATATACTGAATCGCGGCTAATGTTTTTGAAAGGAGATTACTACAATCGAAATGAGCTCAAAAAATGTTCAAAAACAACATCCAAGACAGGTAAACACACAGAAACTATGGAAATACTGATGAACCCATCTCATTGCTGAATTAGCAGTGAAATAGCATCCATTCTCTCTCCTGACCAATAAATGATGCTCATCAACTCACAGTGATTTGAAGACTATGTCTGAAACACTGAATTTCCGAAAAGGACTCCGGCACTTTTTTGATTCCACGCTTTGAAATGCGTCCGCAACCTTGGAGCGGGTGGTCTGGCCAGCTCTGCGGCCTGCGTCTGGACTCATCATGCAGATGTTGTGGATCTCTGCTGCTATTTTGGGATCGGCGCAATGACAGCGTCAACTGGAATACTCTTCCCACTTCACAGCGAAAGGTCAGGGGAAATTAAAGGCTACATGAATGTATAAGAAACCCCCTGTCTATAGACATTAGCCTCTAAGCCAGAGCCACTCAACCTGATGAGAGTCAGGCCGCACACAGAGGTCATTATTACTCCGCCAATCCACCCTCGCCACCAGAAATGAGAACAGAAGTCGAATTTTGCCCCCCAAAGCATGGCGGGCTTGTCATAGCGATGTAATTCAAACACACCCTGGGTGAATTAATTAATTACAAAGCTGGCTCGGAATCAAAGGTAAATATGATTTAATTATATTCCTGGCATCTTTGTTAAGAAGTCAACTGTCAAGCATTAAGTGGGGGTTGAGTATCGGAGCTACCTGGGGCCGCCGGTGATGGGAGTCCTGCTCAACCAAGCAGGAGAAACAGGAATTAACAGGTACATGAAGACTGTTGGATAGCAGTCTCTCCCTGGTGAACACACTCTTGTGAGTGGCACATCGCTGACAGTTCCAAATGCCAGTCAACAGAGCTCTCTTTCTCTTTATTCTGCAGCCAGAAAAACACACGGGCACCCTGTTGCCTGAAGACAATGAGCTCGACTTGACAGTAGACGCAATAAACTGGCTGTGTGGGAGGCGTGAAGTTGAAGCGAAGCGTGATTTACAGTGGCGCGTTTATGACCGCTGCTGATCACTCTGTTTGTCAGCGCACTAATTCTTATTGAGGTCAGCGTCGTGACTGCTATCCTCAATCTGTCAATGCATGGGCTTCAGTTTATGATATCACTCTTCAGTGTCTCTACTCGTATTGATGAGCCATCACATATAATGTGCTTGTTTATGGAGATTAAAGGCATGTGAAATGCAGGGCCTCCGGTTTACTTAAAGCCAGACCCTAGTATTAAAGTATACTGTTGTAATGGCTGTGTAAATGCATTCATGCCACCTCTGAGCAGCAATAAATAGTCTGTGTAAAGACACCTAAATTCACTTTTGTGCCACCTTTGCAGTGTAAATTTGGTATTACGTTCACAAAGGCAGCATTTATATGATCAAAATACAGTAATAATAACAGTAATATTGGAAAATAATATAAAAAATGTCAAATAACTGTCTTCTATTTTAATCTATTTGAACATGTAATTTATTCCTGTGGTACAAAGCATGAATTTTCAGCAGCCATCACTTCAGTCTTCAGTGTCTCATGTTTCTTCAAATCATTCTAATATGTTGCTTTTCTGTTCAAAAAACATTTCTTCTTATTATTAATCTTGAAAACAGCTGTACTGCTGATAAAAGTTCAAAAGAACAGCATTTATTTGAAACCTTTTGTGACATTATATATGTATTTACTGTCACTTTTGATCAATTTAATGCATCCTTGGTGAATAAAAGTTTTTATTTTTCAAAAAAATAATTTTTTTACATAGATGTTAGCCAATTCCAAATGTACTTTTATGACTTGGGAATCGAAAACATTTGATTATCTTGAAGACAATAAATATATTCGCATCTTTAAATTCACTTGAAATACGGTTAATCCATTCTCGCCACAGAACTGCAAACAAACCACTTGTAGTAAAAATAATAATACTACCCAACTAAACTGAAGGGTTGCTTAAAGCACATTTGCAAATGGAAAAATTAGGTGCTTTTTCATTTAGCCCTGTTAAAATCGAAGAAGTCACACTCTCCACTCTGTACACCTGAATCAAATCCAAAGCTCAATAATTATAACATACTGGATCCTTCTGGAGGTAAAAAAAATCAATAGACTAAGGACAAAGAACCTATGGCCATCACTTAATTCTCTTATCACTCTGATTTAGTGCTGGAGGAGGATGTTAAATAACTCTAAATCTTTATCTATGACTTTGAGGGTGCTTTATGGCAGTTCTAACAGCAGTACTGAGACAGAATGTCTTATACCTTCTGCAGGACACACAATTTATAGCTTTATTACCCTTTGTCTTAAAGAGCACAAAGACATAGCGGGAGGAAGGAGATAGCAGCCGGTATTGAAGTAGAGGAAAAAGAATCGGATGCCATCAATGCGAGAGACATATCTCAAAGACAGGTTTATAGGCAAGGAGCCAACCTCTATTTTGGGCCTCCCTTGTCCCCTCAACCTTTGAAACCCCACCTCATCCCATCCCACATGAGATGAGGTAGATTCAGTCTTCTGATTTATCTGTATGACCATCATATTTACCTTAGTGTTCACACACACATGTGCCTGAGGTCAATGAGAGGACTTCCACAGGAGGAGGCTGAAGCGGCTCTCTCTCTTGTGTTTTTTTTTTACACTGGAGAGTCATGAGTTCCCAGCAGATGCTTCCTCATATTTTCTGCTTTCACTGACAACTGCTGTATTGTTTGGCTTGATAAGGGTACAGTGTTCCCGGTAATGGGAATTAGGGAGAGGCGTAAGTCAGCAAGATGCTGGGTGCGACTGAATCAATAGATAATAGGAGATTCTCATGAATGTTAAAGGGGCCATTATTATTGGGCCCATTAAAAGCTAGCCCTGTTTGTCTTCTCCGAGCAAGGCTTGGCGGGCGGAAACAGACACTTTAATGTTGTTGACAGGTGAGGAGGGCCTATTTCATGTCACGTGTGAAGCAAAGTGAGGTGACTAAACTGTCAGAGTCTGACAGACAGCTTGGATTAATTAAAGATCTGTGGGAGATGATGCATGATGCATGAGTTATGATCTCCAGCTGTCCAGATGAATTTCGGCCTGCAGCCAGACTGTTCTAAAGAGAAGAATGCACAAGAATGACAGAATATTATTGTGTCATAAGTGCAGAAATAGGGGTGACTGTGTGCAATGAAA
Organism: Sinocyclocheilus rhinocerous; assembly: GCF_001515625.1. Lineage (NCBI taxonomy): Eukaryota > Metazoa > Chordata > Actinopteri > Cypriniformes > Cyprinidae > Sinocyclocheilus > Sinocyclocheilus rhinocerous. The sequence goes on from NW_015647035.1 coordinate 1,932,043, forward strand.
AATGCCAGACTGGCAGCAGGGATAAACCAAAAGACACACTCATAAAACATAAACGTATTTCAGTGAAATCCTCATAAAATCAACTGAAATGTTAAAGAAATAGTTCAACCCAAAATAAAAAAAGTTGATCATGTCATTAATTTTTTTGAGTGGAACACAAAATATATGTTTTTGAGGAATGGTTACACTGATCTTTTCCAACAAAAGTTAAATTTGGTCATGTCTGATGAACTCCAAAAATGACAAAAACACCATAAATCACAATAAAAGTCTGTACATTTTGTATTCTGTTGGGAAGTTCGTATTTTCATGCTTTCAAAGTACTTTGGTCAGAGCAAGATGACAAGATGTGCCTTTTATACAATAAATACAGCAAGATTTTTAAACTGGGCTTTTAAAGAATGATTTATAAAGAATATACATCAAGTGTGTTTTTGCTTTTTATGTTTTTATTCAATAAACTGAATTGCACTATCGTAAGTGTGCAATACTATTGTATTTTGTACATGCAACTTAGCTAGTTTTACTTTAAATGAAAAACATATTCATTTCATTCATTTTAACAAATTTATCATCAATAGAGATGTCGTATGCATCCATTATGCCATGTTGTCTAAGTGGCACGTCTGAAACTGAAACTGTGTTCGACTCGATGTTTCCAACATGAATGCACCACATATTCCAAATCTTGTATTATAATATTATAATTCAGTGAATGTCATTAATTTTCACATGTTTTGAAAACAAACTTAATGTGTTTAAATTGGTGTGATGGAGAAGATCTGGGCTATTGTTCCAGCCACCAAAGACAGAGTCACAAATAACCTGCCTGCCCAACTGCTCTGTGTACCAATAAGTACACATGAACTAGACGAAATTACTAGCAACATGGGCACTGAATGAACAACAACCAAAAATTTGGTCTGTTCCTCAAACAATGCTATCATATGATTTTAGAAGCAATTTTTTTGTTTTTGTAGCAAGTGGCCCCGTTGCCGAGACTACGCCACCCTGAAATACCGGGGAAAATAACCCAAATAAGGACACGCAAATACGTTCCTGTTTTTGAGTTTCACAGACGTCACCAATATGTAGTTTATATATATATATATATATATATAAAGAACAGTCGTTTATATATATAAAGAACAGCTGGAAGACTTTTCAAAAATGTTAATTGTTTTGGGTGGGAAAAAACACCATATGGTTTTAGAAAAAGAGGATGAGTAAATAATGACAATTTGGAGATAAACTAAACAAATCCCATTAACATCCCTATTTTTAATTCACATAAGCCTCAACACTAAGTAATGCTCATCATCTAGACTTCTGAAGGGGTTGAAAACATTGAGAAAGGTTACAAATGTCAAACTATCCCATAACTGAAATTACACCAACCAAAAAAAAAATCTACTACAATAGTGTTAACACCCGTTACAGCCCTACTAGTGTAAGTCAAAGCAACTTGACTTAAAGAGGTTTACACTAGTGCATACTCCTGCTTTCTGCATAATCTATTTGATGCACAGCTCCATATGGTTTGCAGAGCTCAGATTGTGTGAGGACAGTTTATTCGGATGGACAAAAGAAAGGACAGCTTAGTCACAACGTGTTCCCTACAGTGCTGGAATATATTAGCTGCCATCTTCAGGGTGTTTGAAATAATACCTTACTGGGGCCATCTGACACTTTCAATAAATTAAATCACCCCCTTAAGTTTTAAAGGCAAATGCATATTGCGGCCATCACTAACGTCTGGCCTGTCCCAGGAAAGAGATAATTTGCTGTAAGAATGTATTAATGCAGCCTGGTAATCAGACGCAGCAGCGCAGCACAGCTCACGGAGCATTGTGCCAATAAAGAAAACAACACAAATGATTTCAAGAATTAGCGGCTGCACATGTATCGTCACAATTAATAACTTCCACTCCATCAAGTGGTAATCTAATTATGAATTATGTATGTGTCTGCCATGAATCATTTATGCACTTTATTAGCTAAATTGGAAAATAGAATCTGGGCACATCATAAGGATTTAAATTAATGTTTTCTCAGTTCTGCAGAGTCTAATTTTGAGGGGAGTTACTGACCTAACACAAACTGATTTTGAGCCACATTGCTAATGGTGATAAAACAAATGTAATCATGTTTTAATAATTAGTCAATTGAGCCTTGAGAGTTGTTTTTTTTTCTTGTAATGACTCTAGGCAATAAAACCGATTTCTCCAACAGATGCACTCGTGATACAGAAGAACCATCTAAATATGATCTGCTGTACGGATTACAGATGATTACATATGTGTGCAGATGATAATGCTCTACATGCTATAAAATAAATGATGGAATAACAATGAATTATTGCCTACTAAATTCTTACTCAATTACAGTTACTAGCTAGACTTCCATGAGAGTGAAAATGAAGTGACTTTATTTTTGTTCCTTCTTATTAGCAAACTTTTAAGCATGGCCAACAGATGGACGGTCTAAAAAGAAAGACAGCTCATATTTCCAATAATCTGTCCATTTTATCACTGTCAACTCACTTGTCTATCACATACTTACACTGAAGAACTTATTTGACTCAGCCTATCCATTGTTTACATACAGCACCGCTGAAGGGTCATATCATGCTTTTTTCTCTGAGATCCACTGTTAGTATTTTTTTTTTTTCCAGTAAAAAGCAGCTTTTCTTTTTCTTTTTTCCCAACATTCTCCACCATCTCCTTTATGTTTTTGCAGTTTGCAATGTAAATGTGGTTCTGTTACTCACTTAAATAGACAGTGAAGTTTGCAATAATTATCAACGACACATTCCATTTTATAAATCATATAGTAACTTAGTAATGTAGTAACCCAAAGATCACTGTACACTGTTGCTTCATTGACACAAGGCTTCAGCATGTGGCGTAAAATAGGCATTAGTTTCAATGAATGATCCTTTTTTCTTCACTGGGAAGAAAGTTTTGAGTTCCAGGAAAGCGTCTCAGGTTACGTATGTAACCATGGTTCCCTGAGTAGGGAACGAGACACTGCGTCCTCTAGGTTTCCCTATAGCGACCCCTAGAGGACGCAGTTCGAAGTTCCCATGAAAGGGAATGTCTCAGGTTACGTATGTGACCATGGTTCCCTGAGTAGGGAACGAGACACTGCATCCTCTAGGGGTCGCTATGGGGAAACCTAGAGGAGGCCGTTCGAAGTTCCCATGAAAGGGAACTACAGTTTTGTTTTCACAGTACAATGAACTCTTTTATCTCAAAAGATCAAGTAAGATCTGATTTCTCTTGAAGAAGTTGTTGGATCATTTATAGTAATTTCCTGGATATTGTATTTCCTCAATAGGAAATAATCATAATTATTAGTCAGAATTATTCATAATTATATGAATTAAGTCATAATTATTACTAATCATCACTCCCTAAACTAATGAACCATTTGTCAATATGTTTGATAAAACCCTAGATGAAAAAATATGCAATGCTTCTCAAAACCGCGTATTCTCGAATTCACAAAGTTATCTTTAGCAGACAAATTAAACAAATTATTACCTCATTTATTCTTTTGGAGCTTTCCAGACTATCCTGTTTCCAACTACTTGCAAACCTGTGATAGTTTTCACGCCATTTTGCACTTAAGAACAGACGGGCCTAATGATTCCTCGGTAATCAAGTAAAAGTGTCAACCCCAGAGGGCAGGAAGGCAGAAGGCTAGGAATGGCACTTTAATATCTCAAACCCACACACGCACACATATATACACAGCTGTTCTTCTAAAGAGAAGGCCTGACAATTACTGCTTCATGAGGATTCATAGCCACCCCTTTCTCATTAGCTATATTAAGAGACCATCGCTCCGGAGGCTAAAGAGACGTGATATTTCCCTTGTGTCCCCATCACTTTCCAGCATCCTGTCGTCACTCTGAGTTGGACTTTGTACAGTGAGAAGTGTCATTCTGGGTGAAATATAAAGCGCTTGAGTTGAGTTGGAGGACTGATGAGGTCTTGCAAACACTGAGAGTTTCGCTGAAAGAAGCAGACAGGGAGGTGCTATAATTGAGGCTTCAGCTGCCTGCAATAACTCTTGGATGAAAGGTGCATGTGGCTCTCAGATGACTAACACACTGCGAGTAAATCGATACATTGACTCAATGAGTGATTCGAAAATTTGGTATTAATTGTTTGATGGTTTAAATCCAGCTTTGGCAGCTTGATGAAAGACATTAACAACCCTATTTATCTTAGAGCATAAATAGTATTTATATGAAAGCCCAAATTATAAACAAATTTAGCCTTGGCGTAATTCCCTTGGGAATGCTGGCGTTTTGGGAGGGTTGTCAACTTGGCTGATGCGGTGATGAGTAATGGGAAGTGATTTTTCTCGTTTGGAAGTGAGAGACACAATATTTCAGAAGTCCAACCTGAGTGAACTCAAATACGTGAGCTGACATGGCCTTTTCTCGGCAAACAGGCATAGGGCTACACACACAACGCTTGTCGTTTTAGCTTTAATTAATGTGCTGAGAAGGGCAAAAATGGAAAGACCCCATTTAACATTTCTTATGATTTGATATCTAATGTGAGAAGTGTGCTAAGTGATGTGGCGGAGGGCGGGGATGTTGAGAAGGTTTTGAGAAGACGCAGACTGTACGAAGATGATGAAACCTCACAACAATGAGAGAAATTCAGAGCTTGGTATTAGAATATATAAGCAGGTCTGGGCCAGTTTACGTGTTTTAATTTCTGAGCCTCCTCCCCATGGCAGAACTCCCCAAAGATGGTGAATAATGACGTGCCCTCATGTATTTGAATAATTCTATGTATAATGCACAACCGTAAAATGATGCATAGCTGCAATCTCTGCTATAAATTGCCTTGAAGATTAGCGAGTGTAAGATCAACAGAGTGAACAAAGCAACGCTTCTGCTGTCTGCAAATATAGCAACACCTCCCATTGTTGACACGCGTGCAATGAGTAACTTTATCAGTTATTTATTAGATGATTTTATTAGAGCAAAGTAGTTAATAAAATGTTTACAATTCCCATCAACGAGGTTCATTTAGAGGCCTATAAAGGTTTTTAATAAAACATATGTTTCCCCCTGAAATTAAGCAGCTACAAGCCATTAAAGATGCTTTAAGTTTTAGAAATCCTTTCCTCCACTGTGTTAATTTTTGATGATTCATACATAGCATGGCTGTGAATCGATTAAAAATGTTTAACTGATTAATAATACAGGTTTCTGTGATTAATCACAAGTAATCTTACATAGCAATAAAATTTGTAATCATAAACATATTTGCTGAAATATTAATTGAAACCCCAAATTTATGTATCAACATGAAGTATACGTTAAATGATATTTGTTTAATGTCATCTTTTAATTAAGTACTAGCAAGACTTTTGTTGTCAATACCCCACTTTTGTTAAATGGATTTTTTTTTATTATATAACAACATAATTTTGAATTTTACATAAGAACATGATTTTAAGTTCAGTAAACTGACAACAATAACTCCAGATGATGTTTACAGTCTCTGTCATCTGCTCTCCTGTTTGAATACGATATGTCTATTTAATTTTACTCGTTTTTTTACTTCAAAGCTTATTTCAAAGTAAGTCATTCCATTCAGTGACCATCTTGGGAACGCACTCGGGCAGCTATTGTCAGTCATGCAAATGCAGTTTCTGTATAACTGAATGGGGAAATAGGCCTACCTAAATCTTAAAAACTACTTGCCAAAGTCATATTTCAATAAAATATTTCAAATCAGCAATAAAATCTGAATTGAATGGTACCATAAACGTTACTTATGCTGCCTTCATGCAACCTGGGAAACTTGTACCTCCAAGTCGAGCGTGTTATTTTGCCACACATTCAAGTCAGATTCATAAGACGTAAGTAGCCTAAACGAAACAAAATAATTATATAATGAACAATAAAGCCCCAAAAACTACATCTGAATTCAAAATGATTAAAAAATGCTAATTTCTATCACATATTTATACATAGTTTGTTACATGAAGCAAATTATGAAAGTTGAGTGATTAACTTTATACCATTTGCTAAATTTTGAGTGCAAATTGAGCATTTGCTCACTGATCTCAATATAGTTATAGATATGATCTATATTATAGTTCCACCATGTTTCGAATCAACACACTCTGTCCAACATCATAACTGAGAATTGCATGTACAGGTATCATCTAGAAGGCTGAGTTTGTCATTTGTAAATACGAATTTGTTTGGTCATTCATGTGTTTAAAACTCATATCGATGTTATTTCCGACTCCATGGCCACACTACCCTCAAATAACCTTAAATGCTGTATAGTTTAGATCCAGCCAGTGCACGTGTCAGCTCAGATGCCGATTGGAGACTGACTCTTTTATTTAGAAGGCGGGACGTACTTTACCAGAGCCGCCATATTGAATGTTCAGATCTATTTCCAGTGTTTTTTCTCATCTAGCATGAGCATATGACGCTAATCACAGGAACTGAGGAAAAACATAAACATAACCTCAGGAAGTGAAAAACGGATGCTGGATTAATCAATTATATATTTTTTAGCCAAAATTCATAGCCAGTATTAATCTCAGAAATTATTTTATTTATTAATTAAAATATTTTAATTGTTAATTAAAATGTTATTTTACCCAGCTGTAATATGTGTGGAATGTTGGACACTTCATGCATATTACAGGGAAGATGTACTTTATAAAGTCTAAATTCGGATAAATAAAAAAAAACTTTGTTTATAAATTGTTTAAATGGAAGTAAGATGCTGTAAATGGTTTAGCAAAAAGAGTTTGAAAAATTTCATGAAAATTCTAGATACGGTTATGGTGGTGGTGGTTAGCAACAGGGCTAATGCTTTTGAGTAGATGTAAAGGCACAAACCACAGCTAAAACCCAAGAGCTCTGCTGTGGCATGAACTAACCTCCATCTGGACGCTGGAAATATGGACACGTTAAAGCTTTTCTGCAGATTCGTGAATTGTATGTGTTGCTGCAACCTGTATAATAGGTAGTATTTGCTTTGGAGTGTGTTTCAGTGCTGACAGCGTTATGATTGATGTATTTGTTCTCTCCGGGCCTGTCATTTTAACATATGGCACTGAGATGCCAATTGACAGTCCTCACTCAAACCCAGCTCAAAACAAACATCCTGTCTCAGCACACATGACGCATCCATGCTTTTAGAAAATCATTAAGTACACCAGGAAATGATTTTGTTTGCCTCTTTCATCATTTTCTACACTGCTAGAAAGCTGGACATCATTTATTCAGATTATCAACAGTGCTTCGGGTTGACCTTAAAATACAACATAAATGCATATATGCTGTGGACAGTCATGATTTCCTGCTCCATCATGACCAAAAACTTGTCAGGTAGTGACAGCCTCACCCTGCCCCTCGTCCAGGGATGTCTCTTCCTTCTGCAGGGCCGTGAGAAGGAGAACTGGGAGCCGCCACAAATTCAGACAGGAAGCCTGTCAAGCAGAAGCTGTCAGACGCTGCTTTCTGATGCCATCGTCTCATCAGCAGGGCTGTCAGTCTCGCAGACTCTACTCAGCTCTGAGGAGAACTAACATGGGAAAGAGAGGAAGCTAACGCATCCCCCCATATTGAGCAGGAAACAACAGACTGGCTCTCTACAGCCCTTACAAGTGCTCAGGTTTTGGATGGATGTTAGTGATCCAGCTGTCTATTTACACACTGTCTATCTTCGACCTAGTTTTTGTTTTTGGACAACAGGGGCATGATAAATGTCACACACAGACATTTACACTTAAATGCATAAGCTGCACTGTAACAAAAATGGTAACCTGCCACTGTTGCCTTAATTTTACCTTAATTTTACCAGTACAAATTGTCTGAACTTTTGCTGTTTTTTAATGTTTAAATCTTTTTCTACACTGAAACATACAATATAGACATAATGACAGCATCTAAAATGTTAAATTATTTATGAATCATTTACAATACTGTTCAAAAATTGGGGGTTGGATCATATTTTTTTAATCTCTGAAAGAAATCTTTTTAAAACATTTTTGACAAAAGCCTCTTATGCTCACCAAGGCTGCATCTATTTGTAAAAATACAGTAAAGCAGTGATATATTAACTGTTTTCCATTTGAATATTTTTTTAAATGTAATTCATTCCTGTGATACAAAGCTGAATTTCAGCATTTGATGCACAAAAATATTTCTTATTGTTGTCATGTTTTATGTTGAAAACTGTGTATTATTTTGGATTTTCTGATTAATAGAAAGTTCAAAAGAACAGTTTTTTTAAAGAACAATTTTTGAAATATGTATTTACTGTCACTTTTGATCAATTTAATGCATCATTACTGAATAAAAATAATTTCTTTAAAAAAAAACTTGTAGTGTATATTTATAATATAATAATACAATTATATTTATGTTTTTGAGCCCCTAACCCACCCCTACCCTAAACCTAATGACTTCTTAAATTAGATATTATATTTCATTTTTTTAGAGGCACATTTTACTTACAAATACCTACAATTACTAAAGAGATGCATACAGTGTGCATGTCACTTAATAAGCGTATCGCATTCTCCTCTGTCTATTTTGATCTAGTAGACTTTGGCTGTGGATATGAAACCACCCTTAAGCTCTATGCTAAGCACACTTGTGAATCTGTTGTTGTTGTGTTTCCTTTTGTTCAGAGGCGGAGTGCTCCAAGTGCCAAGAACTTGTTTGTGCTTTGCTGTGCTGTGCTTGCCCTTGCTTGTCTATCAAGAAAACATATGGCCCCCCATATGTGGAGATGTCAAGGGGGCCTTTCAGAGCGATCATCTTCCTTTTGGTGTACGGCTGCCTACGAATCTCGACTCGGAGTTTGCCATCCCCTTATTTGCCTGCCGTATGGAAAACAACGTTAGCCTCTCGTACGCACGCAACTCAATTAGCAAATTTCATCTGATAACACCTCTCAGAGCGAGAGATGAACTAGTCCGCAGAGCATGTTTAAGAGCGTTTGATAGAGTGTGAACCATAAAACACAATAAATGGTAAATTGGTGCAAACAAATCTGAATTGTAATAACCTGAGGGTAAAATATGCAATCACAGATGGAGTACTTGCCATAACGCACAGCCTCGGGCCCACAGGGGGCTGTGGCGAGATAGTAATATAGTCTTATAAGCATACTACAAGAATCGTGTGGCTAGTTTTATTTCCTCTCTCTGGGTTGCTAAGTGCTCAGGTAATATATTGCTTTCATAAGAGCATGCACGCTGTATCTTGCTTTCGAAAATATGTCTCAATCCTATGGGCAGTGTGATTAAGAATAAAATACCGGCTGCATTACTTCCAAATAAATTCAGGTAATGACATAAGCAAAAAGGTTTAGCGGTAGAATTTCATGGAGCCATGAAGCGGCTGACAGAGGGGATGGGTGGCACAGGCATCCATTACCGGCAGAGCGTCCCCCTGGCACACCGGGTAATGTACTACCTTTGGATTACTCTAATATCTGTCTGATGTATGTTTGCTGAGCAAAGCAAGAGCCCATGGGTAGGCGCTGAACGACAGAACAGCTGCAAGAAGCCCGGCTCTTGAAGTCGTTCTCACAAGCACCGGCCTCCCTCCTTCCTGTCGCAGCAGCCAGAGAAAACGAAGTGCGAGGCGGATGTATCGGGCCAGAGGCGGTGGGTCCTTCGGAGCTCCTGGGACTCACTACAGCCGGCAGGCCGAGGAGCTGATAAATCAGCCAGCCATTCGTCAGCCCAAATGAAGGCAGTAAAGTTGACTAGTGAGAATGCGGCTCAGCCTGGGGTTGGCAGACTGTTCCTCAGAGGAGCGCTGCTGTGACACTAACCCTCATAAACACACACTGTATTTGCCCCCCTCTGACATACATGCACAAATATTTATTTTTCTTGATTCTTTCAAGGAGTACAAAAGAAAAATCACACCTCTCTCGCTCGCTCTCTCTCTCTCTCACCGGCTCATGGCAAAATATTCAATGCTCTCCCAAGCGGGCTCGGCTGTGCTGACGTGCAGGAACGCATACGCGGAGCTCGACTAAAAGATAATAAGCCAGGAACGGTCCTGTGTTTTACAGCTATCAAGATTTGACATACATTGTGGTGTTTACAAAGTCCCAGTAAAACCTCTAGCTATACTCTTAAGAGTGCACACAGAAAAACATAAGTTCTGAGGGCGTTCAGAGAGAGAAAATCCAGCCGCGCTCTTATGCGTGTCCCATTTCTTATTCACAGCGCTATTCTCAGTGTTAACACCTGTCAGCTGACTGACTTCTTGTTCCCCATGGCTTATGAAAAAATCATGGCGATGGAGTTCAGAGTCAACAGTCCCATCAATATAAATTCACTATGGTCTTCATGGAACATTAGACGGAATCTGGTATCCTTACAAAGGCCTCTTCGCTGCAGATATGAACAGCTTTATAGAAAAAAAAAAAGTCCTGGAAGGGTCCCTTTGAAGAATATTTTCATTCATGTGCTCTAAATAGGCCATAAAACATTTATTTCAGAGCACTGCCTTTCACAAGCTCTGCATCGCTGTATGTGTGTAACAAAAGTAATGTATTAATCTGCTCGTAAATCATTACATTTGTGCCACGAGTCACTGAAAGCATTTTCTTATTGTTTCTAGTTTTTCTTGAATTAATACTAGGGGAAGAAATGATACTTTGAGGTAGCACAACTGAACTGAAACATTAGCATCACCAACAGAACTGTTAATATAAAGACTTTATACAAACAGATAATAGCACCTCCTCTATCTGCCATTATAGATAGTCCTGCCCCAAATTTACACCAACTAATGCTGGAATGATTTTTCAGGGTTTTACTGGCTAGCATGGACCGTTAGCATTTACGCTAACAGATAACTTTTAGCAGACAGCTATTATAGAGCTGCTTTGGCATCACAGCAGTGGAGAATTTATCTAAAAATGGCCTGTTTATAATTAATTCCTACAGAATAGATATTGTGGCCACAAACTGAGTATTTGTTTCAACATTTTAAGGTGCGGCCACAGTTACAGTACATTTCTTCTGCGAATTTTCACAGGCGAAATCCAGTCATTTAAATAGAAATCCATCATGATATGGATATTTTGCAACGGTTTAGCTACTTTGACCAACAGAAAGTTGCTTGGTTGTGACCTCTGTGTGAGCTGTTTTTCATATATCGCTACACTATTGACAATAGACAGTGGACCTTTCTTGCGTGCCACATTTTGCTAATGTGACCGTATCTTTATTAATTTGTGGTCGCATTTAATTAATTCGTTCCCTGGTTTTAGTTAAATCATGGCTACGTTGCACTAATTTATTCCTTAGTTTTAATTGAGTTAAATCTTGGCCACAAATTAGGGAACAGATTAGTAAAAAATGGTCGCAATTTACTTAAAATGAGGGAACAAATTATTAATTTGTGGCCACTTTCTCTTGCTTTTTAAATAAATATTTTTAAATCATACACTTCAGCTTCTAATGACAGCACACAACGCTAACATGATGGATATGATCGTGGATAATTCATAGAAAACTAGAGAACTTCCTCAAGCCATTTCTAGCTGGTAATCAAGCCGATCAAATCAGCACGCAGTCGCTCCGATGCAGGAACTCGTCGAGCAAGTGTGACCATGACATGACAAAGACCTGCAGTCATGCTTCCTCTGAGCCTTCTGAGAGTCTTCAGCATAGAGACATGTTGGCATCCCCGCTCCGTTTGAGATAATTCAACAAGGCTGTCCATTGCTCCAGATGGAGGATGACTGAGGAATAGGAGCCGACATCGCTTCCATGAGTTTAGATGTTTTCAAACACATGGCTGGCAATCGTTTCTGTTTTGCATTAGGCCGACTGGCTGTCGGGATTCTTCTGAAAGGAACTGAAAGTCAATTATCTACACCATTTCTCTCTGATATCATTGTGCTAATACAAGTTGCTCTTGACCTCATGCTAGTGTCGTCTGGGGCTGATGAAAGTAAGGCATCTCTCATGATTGGATTAACTTCAGATGTGGTGAGTGTCTGGGAATATTACAGCCCAGGCTCTATGATCTGCCCTCGTCTCCTCGTCTTCTCCTCCATCTCTGCCCCAAACCCTTATCTGTGGCCCAGGGCACTTAAACCCCACATTACACACACATACACTCGACCTGGGAAGAGCTCTCTCTGGCACTGGCTCTGTAAGCTTCAACACACACAGGCTTGATAATCGACTCAATTATAAAGGTCCAATTGCCACAGCAAATTGATCCAAGTTATAACATTATCATTAGCACTTCAACTATGGCAATTATAGGACATTCACAGGCAGAACTAAGAATAATGGGGAAGGAAAATGAAGTGACTTTGTACAAAAGGACATCCATTTCAGACGCACTGGGTGGTGTAAATAGCTCTGGTGTCAGCAGTATGGAGATAAAGGAATTGAAACTTTCCATCACATATGTTAGCAGCTTTATGCACGGAAGCGGTTCTGTAACAGATGAGTGGGTGGGAGAATTAATATTAAAAATAATTTTTTTTTAAATTGGAAAAATGTTTTTTATTTATTTATTGGAAATATATGATGACAGAAAGAAAGAAATACTTTTATTAGCAAGGATGCACTTAAAAGTGAAAGCGGAGACTTTACATTGTTACAGAAAATTCTATTTCAAATAAATGCTGTTCTTTGAACTTTTTCTTTTTTTTATTCATCAAACAATCCTGAAACAATGTATCTCGGTTTTCACAAAAATATTCAGCACAACTGTTTTCAACACTGATAATAATAATAAAATGCTTTTTGAGCAGCAAATTCAGCATATCAGACTGATTTCTGAAGGATGCAGTAATGATGCTGAAAATTCAGCTTTGCATCACAGGAATAAATTACATTTTAAAATATATTAAATAAAAAATCATTTTTAAATTGTAACAATATTTTACAATATTACTGTTTTACTATATTTTTGAAATAAATAAATAAATAAATACAGCCTTGGTAAGCATAAGAAACCTTTCAAAAAATGTAAAAATCTTAACTCCAAAATTTTAAACTCCAAAAATAAAATAAAATTACAAGAATATTTGTAATTATTTATTATTGACAGCCCCTAACATACACACACACACACACACACACACACACACACACATATATACAGTATATATAAATCTTCAAAAAAATTTAAATTAAATAAACACTCAGATCACACACACAACACAATGCCTGTATGCATTTAACAATAATGCTATCTACCAAATGCTAGATCCACAAACAGACATTTTGCAGAGCATTTAGCAATAGGTAGATAACTGATTTGTAGTAAACGGTCATTTTCTGTACAAGGATGCAGAGAGTCTACATTTTTAATGGTTAACAAAATATATCTTAAAAGCATTTCAATCTGAATGGCCCTATGACGTTGCTCTGAAAAGGTCAATAATGTAATAAGAGATTCATCATCTCTTGCAGAGTCCTGACTACTGCTGCCTACAAGCAGAAAACACAGAAACAACATCCTTTTAAAAGCTGGAGATCTCAGCACTGTTTAATATTCAGGTGAAGAAGGTTTTCTTGCAGTATGTGAAGCAGTGTGTGTGTGTGTACATGTAGCACTATTGAGGCCTGACTTGCTCAGACAGGGAGATGTCAGCAGCGAGTGATATAAGACTGAGCTCCACAGCAGCCTCGCTCTGCCATACAGAGAAGCCGACAGCCTGGAAAGAGAAGACGTCCTCAAATCTGAAGGCTCTCTCGCTAATTGTTTCTGAAAAAATGACATTTGTCTTTTTTGCACCTTGCTTCAGGTGTCAGTGCCTTTCACATTAGAGGGCTTGCGATGGTGCGATTGCCCTGAAGCAGTTTGTTTGATGTTTTGAGGACTGTCATTTCCACGTGCAACTCCATAGAAATTGAAATCTGTATTTATTTACATGCAAGGTTAATAAAAAAAGATGCCTAAGTGATTTGAAAGTCAAACAACTGCACCTGCCATTCAAGCATAGTTTTATGCAGACCAGGTTTAGCACATTGTTACAATGAAGAAATACAATGGTAGAATAAAATAAAATGTACTAGCTTATATCTGATATATATATATATATATATATATATATATAATTGTACCAGCTTATATCTGAAGTCCTCATCATGACACTTTTCAACTGGCATTCAGTTGCATTCTTTGTTTACTTGCTTGAAAGCTTTACTTCTATTCTAGTTACCTTTTTTTGTTAAGAAAAACATTAATACACAAGTGCATAATCAAAATCAAACACAAAAGTAAAATTATGACCTTGTGTTAATTGTTAAATAACTTTCAGAAACCTTGTACTGTGGCCTCAGGGTTTCAGCACAGATATTTCAAAACAAAGCTAATAATAATCATCATCATAATCGTAATAATAACAATAATGTTGCTGTTGTTGTTAAAATTGAAATGAAAACATTCCCACATCTAATTACTCAGAAAATAATAATGAAGATGATAATAATAATAATATTGTTTATTATTATTATTATTATTATTATTATACAATTACAACATTTAGGTACCTCATCATCGAGGTAAATTTGTCTTTTTGATCACTATATTACAGTTATTTTATACTTTCTCTTCAGGCAGGCAAGGCAAACTGCGGTCTAAACATAACATTATGTAGACAACACTGCCACTTGCTGCAAGAAAGCAAGTACCGCATTCTCTGCTTCAAGAAATAATAAAAATAATAAATACTAAATCCTGTCTGTGTGTGTGTGTGTATAATATATATATATATATATACACACACACACACACACACACACACACACACAGATTCTAAATACACACACAAAAACTATTTACTGCTACTGTATACATTATGATTCATATCACTTTATTGTTGGGTTACACAAGTTACCTAATTTTGCTGTGCGCTAATTATTTTTTAAAAATGTAAGTGGATTTTGTCTATATTAGGCAGCCACCTCTAAATGCAAATGAGAAGACAGTCACAACAGCTCTTTTATAATAGTAATGCATTTTTAAAAATACAACTCTATTTATTTGCTACATTTGAAGAAAACAAAGGAGCAACCTCTTGAATTATTTTGTTTCATATTAACAGTTTTGTATGTATTTTCCTTTTTTCTTTCAGTAGCAGAAGGCTTTTTTTTTTATTATTGCTTACTCGAGCCCTCTGAGAGGGTTTGTGAGCATATATCAAGGTGATGCACTGACAGCCAAAGGAAGAGCAAATTCAATCAGGGCCGGGAACAGGAAGAGAAGCGCTCTCCACAGATGGCAAGACGCATCCTTTCAGTCCTTAAACAGACACTGAGAGCAGCCGAGGGACCGGGCCCTGTCTGTAGATTGTGTCAGAGAACTGTGGGTACTTGGCACAAGTAGCAGGAACAATTAGCGTCACATAAGCTTCCAGGAGCAATGGGAGAACAGGATACGAGAACACGGCATCTGATTTTCAGCAAGAGGACTTAAACTGTTATTTACAGGCATCTCTTCTTGTCATTAAACAGCAAGAGTAAGATTCAAAGACAGCGGTAGTCATGCCCCATATTTCACTGCTGATGAGTTATGTGTGGGCAGGGAGATTTGTTTGCATCCGTGCATACCTAATTAACGAATCGACAGAGGAAGTAGGCCTCTCCTTTGAGAATGCCCCACCACCCAGTCTCTGATACTGGGATTGCGTTCTTCTTAGCATTGTGCTCTGGTTCTCTCATTGTGAAACCCACACTCACACACAGACAAATGTGCCATTTGAAACGCCAGTAGTAAAATGGAAAGTGATTTTACTTTAATGACATGGATAAAATAGGATAAAATAAAATAAAAAATCAAATTATTTTAAGTATGCTGTTGTGTGACATCTGTTGTTGAGAGAACATACGACAGAAAGTTGTACATAAAACAAAGATTATTGAAGTACATTTTACAAGAAAATACTATTTCAGTTTTTCTACTACTTTTCTTTGTAATTGTTTGTTAAAATCTACAAGCAATTTCTGAGTGGAAATTGCTATTTGTGTATACTGATTACTTACTTTACAACATCATAAGATGTGTGGTAAAGCAAGGTCCTCATGCTGGAATATTCACGCTGATAAAATATTCAATAACTTGAGCACAAAAATTAATGATAATCAGTAGCTTCTTGGCAAATATTGGCAAAAGGGATTTCTTGTGTAATTGTACCATTCATAAAGGTAGGCTACAGTATTTGAAACGGCAACTTGAATTTACAGTAAATGAGAAGAGTAGGCTACTATGCCACTGAAATCTGATGGCACTGGAAATGAAGTTAAACCAGCCTGGAAGCCTCCTGAACGGTCTCAAAATCTCAACTCTTTGCAAATTATATGTCATTCTCCCCAATTTTCTATCTAGATTGTGTTAAGCTTTCTATTCAGTGTATTATCATGCTTTTCCCAACAGCCATTGAACAAAAGTACTTGTATGGTAAACTTTGATAAAAATCAATATCATGCAAACAGCAGCCTCGCCTTCTTTTATCTGAGGGGGACAAACAAACAAAAACATGGACTTTCTGCCTTAAATAGTCTAAATAAACTCTCACTTGCACACATCACAGTTGCACTTGTCTCCTGTTTCTGTTGATTAAGCCTGGCTCCTGACATTAAGATGCTTTCTACTATTTGCCTCCTCTTGGCATTAACAGGTAGGTTTATGGCTGCTTTCATTATGACTAGTTATGTTCACATAGGTAAATATTCAGTAACAGTAATTTGTCTTCGAAATATTGCTTGATAAATGCAATTACTTGACATTTTGGGGTATTTTGGCCTGAAGGTAGCAAATTGGGTGCCTAGAAGTTGTATAAAGACATTTTTAAAGGTCACCTAGTCTGTTTAATGTTATTGTAATGAGTGCTGTAATAAGATGAGATCTTGCAGCAGGTAAATGCCACCCTGATAAACCAGCTCTACAAATACTATGTAATGATAATGTTGGCTCTCCTATTCTGAAATTACGTGTGCTTTTGTTTCCCCAGCAATGTTAATACTGTTACCTGATGTCTGTTCACTTTATGTGTAGGACTCTGCCAGTCTGCTCTGATCAGCAAGAGTCACAAAGGAGATGATCCTCTGCTGCAGTATGTGGTCAATAACTCTCTGAGGGAGCACCCAGTGCTGACCAAACTATGGCTGGTGGGTAGAAAAACACCTTTAGGACATGTGACACCAGAAATAATTAAATAAGCAAATCATGACATAAAATATATATTTTTTAAAACAGTTATGTAAGAAATAAAAGTGTACAGCAGTATTCAAAAGTTGCATTGCATTCTCTTTTAATCCTTGTATTATGTACGAATTATGGGTATGATTTTTGTTGACTCTAATTAGATTCAATACAATTCACAAAAAGAAAAAAAAAATCTAATTCTCAAAAAAATAAAAATAAATAATAATAATAAATAAAATCTGCTACAAACAGTAAATCTTTAACTTTAATACTTCTCACACATTTGTGCTTCATCTTGTGTTTCAAAGGAAGCAAGAACATCTGACTATTTGTACAAAGGAGTTCACAAATGCATTGACAGAAATTTGTTAGATTATATATTATAAATGTCCTTTTCTTCAAAAACCTAAAATTCTCTATATTTCCAGGTTTTTTTTCAGTTTCAGTGTACATTTTAACGTAACTTTTAAACTACTGTACATGTTAATATGATTTTTGATATATTTATGTGTAGTTTCACACACTAACACTAGAGGTCAGTAGATCTGAATATACTGCACAAATGGCCTTTTTTACCTGTATATTTATGATTTAAAGTGGTCATATGATGTTGCTAAAAATAACATTATTTTGTGTATTTGGTGTAATGAAATGTGTTTATGCGTTTTATGGTTCAAAAAACACATTATTTTCCACATACTGTACATTATTGTTTCTCCTCTATGCCCCGCCTTTCTGAAACGCGTAGATTTTTACAAAGCTCAT
>NW_015647035.1:1950273-1971227 GCF_001515625.1 Sinocyclocheilus rhinocerous
GGCTGCAACAACAATACTACAGCGAGAATATAAGTTACGCCTTCTTTCTTTGTGTGAACATTTGGGCGGCGTTATGCAAATCTTCCCACATAGTGACGTAGGTATGTGGGGGCGTGTTAGAACGAGCCGTTTTAGGTAGGCGTGGTTGACTCTTAACTTTTATAAAGAATATCTCTTTGGATTTGAGACTTTAGTCTTTGCAACTTTACAGATCTTCTTTATGCACCAAGAGCTTGTAACACTTCAAAGAGAAAGGAACAATTGAAATCGCATCGTATGACCCCTTTAAGAGAACTATGGAGGATCCCAAAAACCTGATGATGGTGGCAGCTGAGCAGGCTCAGTTTATGGCTAACCTTGCAAAACTCATAGAAGCCAATAAACCTATTGAGATTGGTGAGTGAAAGCAACATAAATCATGAAAATCATGTGTTTGCTTTTCACTCCTTACCTGTAAAACACATTTTGCATCTGTCTTAGGAATGTACACAGGATATAACGCCTTAAATCTGGCTCTGGTAGTTCCTGAGAATGGACTCGTGGTGGCCTGCAAAATTAATGAGGTATACGTGAATATAAGCAAGCCATTTTTTAAGGAGGTAAACCAAGGCAAAACAAGTTTGTAAAAGTATTCTGTGCATGTTTATGCAGTTGGAGTAATTAGTTTTATTAGGACACTGTATCTGTTAAGTTGCTCCTCCACATACACATACACATACACCTACACATGTCTCAATTTCGATATTGACTACTGCCTGCCACTGTAAGAACACAGTCATCAGTATAAAGCCCAGCTGACCAGTAGCGATTGAAGGCAGAGATGCAGAAATGTCCATCAGACCCTACACTGATTGCTGATAGAGACAGATGTGAATGTACACCTGGGTGCTGATATTTACACAAAGCTAAACATCAAAGTGCTTTGTCTACAATTTTCTCTTTGTATCCTATAGTTTTATAATATGACATTAAAATAACACCCTATATGTCTGGGAAAGGCAAAGATAAAAATGTTTTGATGTTCACTAGGGATTTACAATGTAAAATTAACTTCCAACACTTTTTGTTTTAGGCTGGAGTGGAAGATAAAATAGATATTCGCATTAAACCTGCAGCTGAAACCTTGGGTAAAGATGAAAAACAATTGTAATATATCATTTTTTATGTATTCATCCTTGTGTCTTTACAGATGAACTCCTAACTGCTGGTAAAGCTGGAACATTTGATTTTGTGTTCATTGACGCTGACAAGAAGAATTATGAAACATACTATGAAAAGTCACTCCAGCTTGTTCGAAAGGGTGGCATTGTAGCTATTGAAAATGTAAGTATGTAGTACAGTCTATTTAGTTTGCTTTGAAACAAACCCATTTGTAAATACACTACAAAAGTGTACGTTTTGAAAAGGTACCGCCCTAGTGACAGCTTTTGTACCTTTCGTACCTGTAAAACCAGCTAGGTCTTACGGATTCATTTAAATGGTCTTACAAATATTGTCATGAATAAATCAAATATATTCCCACCTTTCCTGTTCGGCTACGAGTAAACTGGTGTCTCTGCTCTTCAGGTCCTCTGGGGTGGACGGGTCATTAACCCAGCTGAAGATGACCTTTCCTCACAGACCATAGACAAACTGAACAAGAAGTTACACAAAGACGAGCGGATTGATCTCAGTATGCTCACTGTTGCAGATGGCCGGACACTGGCTATCAAAAGATAATCTAGATTATTTAACAGTAAATAAATGATCTAAATAAAGACTTACATAAAAAAATCTACTTTTTTAAAATAAATGTGACCCTGGACCACAAAACCAGTCATAAGTGTCAATTTTTCAAAATTGAGATTTGTACATCATCAATTAGCTGAAATAAATAAGCTTTCCATTGATGAATGGTTTGTTATAATAGGACAATATTTGGCCGAGATACAATTATTTGAATATCTGGAATCTGAGGGTGCAAAAAATCAAAATATTGAGAAAAATCGCCTTTAAAGTTGTCCAAATGATGTACTTAGCAATTCATATTACTAATCAAAAATTAAGTTTTAATATATTTACGGTAGGAAATTTACAAAATATCTTCATGGAACATGATCTTTACTTAATATCCTAATGATTTTTGGCATAAAAGAACAATCGATAATTTTGATCCATACAATGTATTTTTGGCTATTGCTACAAATATGTCTGTGCTACTTTATTACAGGTTTTGTGGTCCAGGGTCACAAATAACTTTTCAACAGAACTGTCTGGTGTTCATGAAAAAAAAAATGACCTGTGGCCAAGAAAATGAATATATTTTATTAAGCTGAAAAATAAACATTGAAGCAAAGGAGGTTAAATCTCATTATTATTAAAATAATAATAATAATAATAATAATCTTTTTGCCAGCTAATTCAATAAAGTTTCTCCACTAGATGGCGTCATTACTCTTCGGTTTCAAGTTTTTTGTCCTGTGCGAAAACCTCTATTTACTTGTTAGTAGGCTACTTACTCAACTGTGTGCAACTTAATTATTTGTTTTAAGTACTGTGTGCAACATGATTATTTGTAATTTTCCTCTTTTTTTTTTGTACTTTACAGTATTTCATTGATATTTAAAGTTACAGTCACAACTGTTTTTGTAAGATCAACTTATTAGATCAACGTAGCTATATCAGCGAATTTATTAAATACATTTTAAAGTCGCTGATGGTAATTTTACATATCCCTTATCTGATCTAGAACTGTTCACTGGCACGCATAAACTGAAGCAGTATTACATTTTACTGGGTTGTAATGTTGACGTTGTACACTTACAGTTTCGTTTATCCTTAATCAGAGCAATAGATGGAAAGTGAAACTTTCCCAAAATTAGGTAACCTAACCTTCCCTATAAAAACCCTCCCGGCGACTATGTTCAATCAGACAACGTTTGGATGAGGAACTCGGAGATTTGTAGAAGGTACGACTTCATAATGTGACTAATAATTCTATCAATAAGTAAATAAATTAAGCAGCTCTACATCAATAATAGAAACAATTTTACTATAAATATGCTGTAATTATATCAGTGAATGCCTTTAATCTAGAATACTTTTTAATTGATTTCGAAATTATATTTAAGAAAACACTATGGAAATTATATTTTACTGATCATTTAATGTTTTTCTGTAAGTCATAAAAAATAAGCTGTCAGTCAGATTGTCAGACTCTGTTCCATGTTTTGTGTGTGTCTTGCTCCCCATGTGCTATACTATACTGTATGGATTTAAGGAAACTGAGAAAGAAAAACTTCAAGAGTTTAAACATTTGCATCTATTTTGCATTTTAAACAATACAGGAATGTCTGAGGACAAGCTTAAACTGTTGTCCTGCCACTTTACTTGGGACTTGCAAAAGGAAGATGCTGACCTTAACTTTCTCGAAGTGAAAGTTTCGTGAAAGACTGGCAGTGAAATGCGAGTATGGAGGAAACCTGAAACAAAGAGAATTCAATTTTTTGGCCTTTATTAAACATTTACAAGGATTTAATGACGAGGCGCTTAAGAACCTGCAACTAGCAAAGAAGGAACATCCGGACGATGACAGCAATGTGATTGTGACGTATGGAAACTTGGCCTGGGTGCACAGTCTCATGGGCAATGTGACTGAGGCTGAGACTTACACAGAGAAAGTAAATGAAATCCTTAGAGCTTTCCCTGCTCCGTCTCCAACAGAGCTTCACAGAGAAGTTCAAAGTGAAAAAGCCTGGTCGCTTCTCAAGTTTTCTAGAAAGACCTACATCAGGGCCAAGGAGAGTTTCCTTGAAGCTTTACAGAAAGAGCCGGATGACAAGGAATGGAACACAGGCTTTGCCTTTTCTCTGTTCCGTCTGGAGGGACTGAAGATTGGTCAATACAAGCGTGTACGATTTGAAGAGTCTCCTGCTGTGCTCCAGTTGAAGAAAGCTCTGAACCTGGACCCGGACAATGCAATGATCCATGTGTATCTGGGGCTTAAGTGCTACAAGAACACAAAGAACGTAAATAGCACAGAGGCATGGCAATACATGAAGCAAGCGCTCACGATGGCTCCAGATAACCTCAGCGTTGTTTTGCATGTTGCAAAGTTCATGAAGAAAGAGCAGTTTTATGACAAGGCCCTGAAAGTGTTGCTGGAAATGCTGAAGATAGCACCAGACTCATCATGGTTACATCATGAGATTGCCAACAACTACCGCTGGAAAGCCATGCAGATGAATGACATACACAATCCAGAGTTGCTGGGCCTTTGCATTCACCATTTAGAGAAGGGTACCAGTTTAAACCCAGGCTACATATACCCACGACTGGAGTTAGCGCTGAGGTATGCAGAACAAAAGCAGATGGCTAAAGCAGAGCAGAAGTTCACTGAGCTGTTTGCCCTTCCTGACCTGAAGCCAGCTGACCGTCAAGCCTGGCATCGCATGTATGGGGATTTCAAACAGTACAGGTTGGGCTCAGAGAGAGCTGCGGTTGAGCATTATAAACAAGGAATGATGCTGGGGCGAGTGTCCACCGAATGGATCGCATGCAAAAACAGATTGAGGAAAGTCCTTCAGCATGACAGACGGGACACATATGAGATCCGGACGTTCTTTCATTCCTTTAGAACAGAGAACAAAGATGATTAGGAGAGATAAATTTAATCTCTGTTCAAGTTCCAGTCGTAATCTTCTCTCATGTAATGACCATAGCAATAGTTCTGCTGTTTCCTTTTTGATCCACTGAGTGTTAGCAGAGTTAAATAAAATATAAATGTATTTTTTTGTATATAATCTGTTTTTCCAAATGTTCATTATAATCAATTAATTGCCAGGTAGATGACAACCAGACATTTGTGTAAAAACATTAACATAATATAGTCTTTATTTGTCTTTTCAAGTTAAACCTCAATTTGTACACACATTGTATGCAGTTATGTAATGCAGTTTTTCATGATGAATTTTTTTTTCCTTTATGCCACTTTATGATGCACTGCTGTATCTGAATTGAAGGAAATATTGAACATTATCAGTGGTTTTAGTTGTTCCAGCGTCTAAAATATGATGAATTATGTTGATAAATTAACATGACAACTGGTCAGAGTTCAGCATCTTTATTTAAGTGGAACTAAGCAATAACTTGTTTACTTTGTCATTTTTATTTAAAATATGCAGCCAGTACAAGCTAAATTGCTAATTTTTTTCAATTAGCTGCAGGAATTTTGCTTTATCTGGAGCTCAAGAAACACACAGCAGCATCTTTATTTAAGTGGAACTAAGCAATAACTTGTTTACTTTGTCGTTTTTATTTAAAATATGCAGCCAATACAAGCTAAATTGCTAATTTTTTCAATTAGCTGCAGGAATTTTGCTTTATCTGGAGCTCAAGAAACACACACAAACCTTGTGAGTTATTTTACGGTCTCAATCAATCAATAAAAATAAATCTATTTATTATTTTTATGGAAACCAGGGTTTTTGAATCTTAAATCTTTACCCCCCCCCCCAAATGACAAATATGTTAAATAGAAACAAGCACTAATGGTGTCAAGACTATATAAATAATATGTTATAGTAAATGTAAAGTACTTATTTCTAAACTAGATGCCCTCACATGAGAAGGCAGACGTGTGGTGCTTATGTTGTTATTGGCTGCTCATGTAGAAGCTGTGCTGTTGGACTGATTCCAGCTCAGTGACCGCTCAGCATGACCGAAAATGTAGAGCTGACTTGTGCTTTTCTGCAGCACAAACATGTACATTATAGCTTGAAGAATGATGCTACTGCAGTAAAACATCTGCAAATCTGACAATATGATGAAACAGTAGTGTTGTTATATAATAACACCAACATAGATTAAAAGCTGTCACAGCTCTGCTGAAAATCACATACCCTACAGTATATAACAATTTTGCTGAGCTTGCAGGAATATAATATGGATTTTTCTACATGTATTAAACCAGAAAAACAATACATTAGCAGACAACAATAGAACATCTCCAAAAATATAAGAAAACAATTTTAAAAAGAACAAATATGTAAAGTTTTTAAACATTCTAATGCCACATTTACACTGCATATATGATACTGTTTAATGCTGCTCAGAGGTGGCTTAAATCCATTTACACAGAAATGATAACCATATACTTTGATATTAGGGGCTGAGGCAGGTCAGAGCAGGCATAATTTAGTATGGCTTTTATGCAACATTATGTCTTTACACAGAATTTTGAGCAGCCTTAACTCAGCTGTGTAAAGATGCCTTAGTGACAAATTGCCATCTCAAGCTACATTATAGGCTATAAAATTTTAATACAAGTTAAGGAGAACACTTAAGTTTAGGGACCAATTCTCACTATAGTGGCTTATTATCATGCATATTATTAGCATATTGGCTGTTTATATTATTACTTTAAAAGCACATATTAATTCCTTATTTTTTATTTTTATTAAATCTGACCATATTTTCGATCCCTTAATCCTACCCCATACCTAAACTTCGCTACTATCTAACTACCTATTAGCAGTAAGTTTATTGAGGCAAAAGTCATAGTTAATAGTTGGTTAATTGTGAGAACTGATCGCCAAACTAAAGTGTAATCCAAAATGGGGAATACAGTAGGCTAACTATGCCTTTTTAAAAGTAACATTGCTTTACGGTTCATTAAGCCATTGATAACCTCAGCTGAAGGTCATGACACTACAAGGTGTTTAATATAAATAGAATTTAATGCTGATATTTCTGTACACATGGTGACAGTGTTGACAGATTGTACTCTACTGATTTAGATTTTTTTTTTTAAAAGAGGCACTTACTTGTGTTTGAGGAGTTCAAACACTGAAAGAGAGGATGATGATGTCATTATACTTTTATGTAATTATAGCCTACATCATTTTAATAAGCAGGGGGATTATACTGAGCAAACTTTAGATTTAAATAATCAATAACACATAAAAAAGTTAATTACTTTGTTACTAAAACTAATTAGGTACATTATTACTTGATTGTTATAAAAAGTAATATTTAAATAAATATTTACAAGACTTAGGCTAATTGTTGTGCTCCTCGGATAGGCTACTGATTTTAATGGAAAGGCTCGAGATTTCTTTTTTTTCCCAGAATTTCTGAATTTGACAATGAAATAAATGGCATTAAAGCGCCGTTTTCTGTACATTCACAATATATGTGTATTCTAGCTTCGCCAGCTAAAACTATTTTAAAGCAGCATATGAGTTGGGAATCTGCGGACGTGAGGAGTTCATGTGACGCCACGTCTGTTCCCTGGAGATCGGCGGAGGAGGAGTGAGTGAGCGAGTGCGCAGGATGCTGAGCTGAACAGCTGATTCTGTGCATTTATCCAGTATGGGCAGCTCCATTCCGCTAACCTAGCATCTATTGCAGTATATAAAAGGGAATCATTTTCACTAACGCTGCAAAGGAAAACGCACCAGCCTCACAATGGAGCGTGTTCTTCATTCATCTGGCCGGACACGGGAAGAGTACCGGTACCAAACGGCACGTCCTTCATCACAACTCACCTCAAAGTCTGCCTTTAGCTTTGGGTCCACAGCACCGCTGAGAGGTAATGCAATCCTTAGCGAATTCGCCGCTAAACCGGCAGAAAGCTTCGATTTTTCAAACAAATATGCAGGTGGAAAGAATCTGAGGAAAATTAGTGAGAAAGAATTACTGCAGGGGCTCAATGACCGCTTCGCGGGATTCATCGAGAAGGTTCATCACCTGGAAAACCAAAACAGAGCGCTAGAGAAAGAAATTGAGGCCATTAGACAGAGAGCAAAATCCTCTGCCTCTCTGTCCAAAGAGTATGAATCAGAACTTAGTAGTCTGAGGCAGCAAGTTCATGAGATAGGCCTTCAAAAGCATCAAATTGAGATAAACCGCCAGAACCTGGAGGAAGAGTTTAACACTTTGAGAGAAAAGTATAGAACAAGCCACTGATGAACAAGATAAAGATGAGGAATTAGATGCAAAAGGCACAGAGCACAAAGACCTGAAGAATGACGTGCAGGGAAAAGTAGAAGAACCTGAAGAGGAAAATAAACAAGCTGAAGAGACAGAGAAAGATGTTCCCAAACCAGATCTGTCAGAAAAGCAAGAAATACCAGAGAAATCAAAAACTGTACCAAAAGACAAACCATCTCAGGAACCGCAAGATCCTGAAGCAACAACTGAAGTAAAACCTAAGCCTGGTGGAGAGACCGTTGGGGTAACTTCTCCAAAAACTGAAGATGCTAAAATCTCATCTCAACAATCTACAACTGCAAAATCAACAGAGAAAGAGAAAGAATTAGCTCCAGTGCAACCTGTAGAGGAAGATACTCCTAAACCAGATAAACAAGCAGCTCCCGAACATACAGAGAGTGGAAAACAGACTACTGAAGAGGACACTTCTGCAAAAAAAGACAAATCTGATACTGTAAAGGAAGAAACTAAGAAATATGAGCCTATGGGAAAAGACCAAGAGGATAACAACAAACTAACAGAGAAACTTGTGGGGAAAAAGCAAGAGGCTCAATCAAGTGAAGACGAAAAGGAACATAAACCTGAGGAGTCTGTAAAAGATAGCAAAGTTGAACTGGTAGACAACATGAAAACAGAAAAGGGTGAAAGTATCAGGGCTAAAGAACAAGAAAAGACACAAAAAGAGCTTTCAAAGGATGCAGAAGAACAATCGCAACCTGAAAAGTCAAAGAAACAGGAGGACAGCAAAAGCAGTAGTAGTCTAGCAAGTGTGACAATAGAAAAGGGTGAAACTGGCAAGCTAAAAGAAACAGAAAAGACACCAGAAGACCTTTCCAAAGTTGCTGAAGAAAAATCACGACCTCAAAAGTCACAGATACCAGAGGACAAAAAAAGTGACAGTGTAAAAACAGAAAAGGCTGAACATGCTAAGCCTAAAGAAACAGAAAAGACAAAAGAAGAACTTTCCAAAGTTGCAGAAGAAAAATCACAACTTGAAAAGTCACAGACACAGGAAGTCCGCAAAAGTGACAGTGTAGACAGCATCAAAACAGAAAAGGCTGAACATGCTAAGCCGAAAGAAACAGAAAAGACACAGGAGGACCTCTCCAAAGATAAGGAAGAAAAATCACCTGAAAAGTCAAAGAAACAGGAGGAGAGCAAAAGCGATAGCAGTTCTGAAAGTGCAACAACAAGCGGAGGGCAAGCTAAAGTCACAGAGAAACAGGTTGATGAAATACTGAGTAATCAACCCCCCAACGCTCAGGAATTAACATCTGATGCAAAGCCTGAGCAAAAGGATATTAAAAAAAGCAAAGAGGAGATGCCTGAAAAAACTGTAGAGGTGGATAGTGTGACAACCAAAGGCAGTGGAACCAGCAAAGATGTTAAAAATGAAGAAACTCCCAAAAGTCAGCGGTGCACATGAAGTGAAGTCTGCAAAATCTGAGACGCCAACCAAAACAGAAGCTAAAGCTCTGTAGAAGACAGAGCAGGTCAAAGAGAGCAGCAAGCAGGACAACGTGGACATCAAAGGTCCAGAAGAAACAACTAAGCCCTCTAGTGTAATGTAGAATATAAACAGCAGGGGGGGAAAAAATGAGAAAAGAGAATGTTCAAATAGCCCCCTTGACGAATCTAATATAAATTACAATTGCGTGACAGACGATCTCAGTTGAGCATGACTTTTAGAAACTGCTTTCAGGAAGTGTGATGTTTCTGATGCAGATGCATGCGTACACTGTGATCTGCGTGTACATAATGAATGTGAATCATGAGGAATGTATAAGATTTTATTTTGCTACGTCCCTCGCTCTGATCAGCCAAATGTATGTATCAAAACAATGCTACATATTAACTGAATAAATATTGCAGCATATCGGTGTTTGACAGTATGTTAATTCAAGAGCTTTTCCTATAGAGGAACTACAGTATTGAGTTTTGTAAACTGTTTGGTAATGTGGGTGTTTCATCCTCTGCTGCTTTTCTACTTATCGATTGCAACACTTGCTAACCAGTACTTGCATAAGCTTAAATATTCCCTTGTCAATATGGCAGCGATTCATCTATAAATGATTACAAGACATTTAATTATTGTATGTGTTTCCTAGGAACTCACTTAAGGTTTCTTTACCCAGAAAAACCCTGCAGCAATTTTTTAAAGACATCTCAGTTTTTTTGAGGCAGGGTAAAATATATCATCTTGAGCTGAAGTGATAAAAAAAATTACATCCACTTTACCAAAGCCCGTACCAGTGCTGGATACTGACAGTTCCACAGTTGACAGAGCAGTGGCTGGCAGGTGGTTTTACTTCAGGACCCTTTCACATTGCACATAGTACAGTTCAAATGTTTGGGGTCAGCAGGATCTTTTTGGAAGAACTTAATGCTTTTATTCAGCAAAGACACTTGGTTCAGTTCATGGAGCTCTCTCCTAATGCGCTGATGATCTGAATCAGGTGTGTTAAATAAGGGAGACATGCAAAATGTGCTGAGTGGGGGTTTGTCCCCACAACCAGGATTAAGAACCACTGGTATAGAAATGTATAATGTTACAAAATAATAAATGCTATTCTTTTGAATTTTCTATTAATTAAAGAAAAAGTGTATCAGTCCCCACAAAAATAATAAGCTGCATTACTGATTTCAAAATTTATCATATACTAACATACATAAACATACTGGTAAAAAAATGTATAGCCTGAATGCACTGCAAGTCGCTTTGGATAAAAGCATCGGCTAAATGCATAAATTATTATTATTGATCAATTTCTTAGCAGAAAATCAGCATATTAGAATGATTTCTGACACTAAAGACTGGCTGCTGGCAATTCTGCCTTGCTATCACAGGAAAAAATAAATGTTACAATATATTTAAAGAAATGTCTTATTTTAAATATTTTCACAATATTACAGTTGTTACTGTATTTTGGATGTTTTAAAAATGCAGCCTCGGTGAGCATAAGAGACTTCTTTTTCAAAAACATTACAAAGTCCTACCAACATCAAAATTTCCAGTGGTAGTGTTACATGGTGACCGACTGATTTCAAAATTTATCATATACTAACATACATAAACATACTGGTAAAAAAATTTATAGCCTGAATGCACTGCAAGTCACTTTGGATAAAAGCATCGGCTAAATGCATAAATTATTATTATTGATCAATTTCTTCGCAGAAAATCAGCATATTAGAATGATTTCTGACACTAAAGACTGGGGCTAAATGCATAAATTATTATTATTGATCAATTTCTTAGCAGAAAATCAGCATATTAGAATGATTTCTGACACTAAAGACTGGCTGCTGGCAATTCTGCCTTGCTATCACAGGAAAAAATAAATGTTACAATATATTTAAAGAAATGTCTTATTTTAAATATTTTCACAATATTACAGTTGTTACTGTATTTTGGATGTTTTAAAAATGCAGCCTCGGTGAGCATAAGAGACTTCTTTTTCAAAAACATTACAAAGTCCTACCAACATCAAAATTTCCAGTGGTAGTGTTACATGGTGACCCAAGACAGCACCATTTTTACATATCAAAGTAGACACTCTAATAAAGTAATAATAATAATAACAAGAAAAACACTTAATATTACCACTCACAGAGATAACACAATGATCAAGAAAATTGAAAACTTTTGCAAATGCATAATTAGCATAAGTGATATTTCCCAGTAACAGTGAACCCACATTAAATGAAAGCTGTCATATTAAACCATAATAAACAACTTGTCCTTGTTGGCCTAATTACAATATCAACTCTTTTAGACTTAAATAGGTCAGTACAAATGGAAGGATTAAATCAAATGTGAAAACTGACGACCCATTTAGAGTTGAAACAATCATTAAAAATAGAACACAAGCAACATACCAGACTATTTTTTTACTATGTGACATGAATTCTGTCAATGAAAGATATGAGATGCTTCTCTTCTACCATTTGCGAATAATGTGAATAAGCCCGTTAATTTTGCTGTCTAAGAGTATTAACATTAAGCATCGTTTTTGGGTATAACATATTTCTGAGCTAGACTTTATAGTACGAGAACCAATTTGCTTTGTAAGCAACAAAAAATGTCATAGATGAATTCAAATAGTTTATTGAAAAGTTCAAACATACACATAAGGACCTCTCAGGTGTTGTGAATGCATGGTCTCAGGGAATTAAGGTCATAATGCAACACGGGGAGCAAAGGGTACTGAACTCAAACCACACCCACAAGACCCGTTCTGCCATCACGGTGTGCCACGGATAGTCGTCTGTGCTGCAAACGAAAACAAAAGGCCAGTCATGCCAGCACAGGAGCACCAGCGTTTATCTCCCCATTAGGCTACCCAAAAACTGCTCCGTTCAAGGGCAGACTTCACATACAACGGTTACTCCAGAAGGCTGCCGAAGGAAAAATAAACTGCTTAAGCTTGTCCTTGCGTGCATGGAAAGAAAAAACAGTATAACAGTATTTAAATAATAGCAGGTATAACCTTTAATACAGAGTTAAGTGGTTGCTTGAATCGCATTCAGACGACTAAGGAATATCAGATACAATACAAATGATGAAATCAGAGACAGTTTTGTCACAAATCCACCCCAAACCCACCACCGGCTAACTGAGAAGGGAACACAACAGAAAGCCACAGACGCCCTCCGTCCCAGAGAGTATATCATTACTGTGGCAGTGCTGGAGAGAGATGAAGAAATTAATTTGTAGCTGAATGTCTAGAAGAGAACAACTACAAATGAAAAACAAACAAGGGCATTAGGAGGTGACAAAAAGAAACATGATCGCTTTTGATGAGCCTTTACACACATCCCATTCCATCTGGAATCCCCCTGCTGGTTGCTGTTGGAGTTAGAGCTAAGGCCAGATTTCTCTGATATTCCCTTGTCCCTGAAGTTAAGCAGGAGCAGGTTTAGGCCTCCAGCTCCAGGCCCAAGCCCAGCTTGTGGCCTCCGGAATTGATGCTCTTTCCATCAACCAGGGCCGACAGGGTCAACTTGATACCTGAAAAGCCATCACAAATGTAATCACTGCAGCTTTTACAGCATCTTAACCACATAAATGGGTTGTATTTCTAAACAACCTATTTTATCAGTCTCCAAAGCCGAAGTGAATCATATTGTGTGGTGGACAGATGATGTTACCAACTATAAACTATTGTGAGATACAAAATAAAAGAAATCAATGGCTTTCACTAATAAATTCTCAAGTGTAAATAATAATACAGGAAACTCATATAGAGAAACTCATCACTGTACCTGGTCTCAGAGTCTGAGTATAACCGACACCGACAAGGCTGGTGTTATTCACTTTAGCCTGTTGAATAGAGAGGAAAATATTGACATAATGCTCACATGCAAAGCCAAATGTAACATTCAAATCACAAACACATTCTGAGTTTTAGGGGCACAAATCTTTCACAAGTTACTGTGAGTCGATGCTAAATTCAGTGTGTAGAATCGATATAAAAGCTGTACCAGAGTATGCCTGCTCTCAGAAAATCGGAGACGGCTCTGGGGCTTTTGTTTTTTTGCATTACAATAGCCTTAAACTTTGTCATTGTCATTCAGCTCACATCTTTGGCTGTGTAGGAGAGCTATTGATCAACATTTGAGCATGGGATGCATTGTGCCCTCTTACTGTAATGCTTGTGTAAATACACTTACTTCCTCTAAATATAGATCATGGTGCAAGAAATTGATTGGTTGTTTTGTAAGATGCCATAAAAAAAAAAGGTTACTCAGCCTTTTTGGGTTTGGCTGGTAAATTTATCACAGTGTAAGTGCACCTTACACCGCTATAAAGCAGTGGTTCTCAATTCCGTTCCAGGGGGACCCACTGCTCTGCACATTTTATACGTATCGCTTATTTAACACAGATCATCAGCTCATTAGGAGAGAGCTCCATGAACTAAACAGTGTGTCAAATAAGAGAGACATACAAAATGTGCAAAGCAGTGTACATACCAGTGGTATAAAGGACACTGCAGATTGATAATATCATTTAATAATTATGATTAAGAACCATTCAAGAAAGCATCAGCATACATTAGTGAACCAATTTTTCCCTACACCCTTTATTATTATGGAGAAAGTACATTTAGAAATATGTTATTTTATGGGATCAGATGCAAAAACAAATGGGTGCCTACTTCTGAAACGTATGATTTGTGTAAAAGCAATACGAGCTCACTCACACTGATGGAAGCGTCTTTGTCCAGCTGATACTTGGCAGCAATACCGAAGCGTGTGCTGTTGCTTCCTGCTGTCCAGGCCAGATTCACCGCTGTCTCCAGCTTATCACTCACTTTCTGGTAGATGGAGCCACCAAACTCTGAGCCATCATTACTGCAGGGACAGACAAATCATTAAGACTAGATCATTAGGAAAAACAACTTGTCCTTAAATCTCAAATCGATCAATCAATCAAACAGTGGCACATTAACTCCTGGATGCTTATACAAATTACTTTTCTCTTGTAATTTTACTGAGATCACTCACAAAGAGCAATTTCTTGAAATATTTTCAAGAACGATCAAAAATGACACATTTAGTGCAGAAATCTCCATAACTTTAAGAATACTTTATTATTTGTCATTATATTTGTAGGCATGAAAAGAAAATCATGATTTTAAAATCCTGTCCAGATTGTCCATGTCCATTTGTCCTATTAATGGAAACGCAATGTGTCATTCCGGGGACAACATGCAGTAAAATTCCTGATGTCTAAGCGAACTCTGTGTACATAAATTCTCACTATATCAATACTTCTCCCCACTAAAATAAACCAGGTCCCAGTCTCATGCACTTAGAATGATGTAGTGATGCTTCAGGACTTACACGTTAGTGTGCAGCTGAAAGTCTTCTGTTTTGTAGCCTACAGCAAAGTTGTTCTGGGTCATCTTGGACTTGGCAGTGTCGAAGGACATCTGGTAACCGGCGAGCCATCCCTCATAGCCGACCACTGCAGCGCCGTGGATGGTTGGACCAGCAAAGTCAAAGTCAACGTCACCGCCCAGGTTGACGTACTCACGCTTGTATGCAGTCTTAACTTTTCCACTCTTTTTTCTGTTCATGAGGGAAAATAAACACAATTTAGCATCATATTTAGTGGAATTACATTTGTTTATAAAAAGGTACTTAAAACATATGGATTATTTGCCTTTTGACTAGCTATAAACCAAAATTACAATCTGCAGAAATATAAACCGTTTGGATTGTTAATACTCTTTTCCATCAAACAAGTGATATAATTAGTTTAACAAATGACTCTAGAAAAAAAATGATGCAGTCTTCTTCACAAGTATTTGAACTATCAAACCACACTTCAAATATATATCATTTTCATCTTTAGATAACATATCAAAACAAGTGGCAAATAGCTGATTCTAGACCATCTCTTTTAGTAGTATTTCAATAATGTCATAGTATTTGTGGGTTTTTTTTAGTTTACATTTTAGCAATTTTATCTGCTTTTAGACAAACAGGAAGTGTTACAATATTTGTCTTATTTTTTGATCTGTATATCAGTTTTATCATTTTAAACCCCAAAATAACTCTTTTAAATATTTAGCTTGAAAAGTGTGCTTACTCTATATTTCTTAAACTCTACATTTTTTAGTTCTTAAAACTAAATGCCACATTTATTGTTCATACTTATTCATACTTATTTCTGCCCAAGTGTTACTTAAGTGTCCAAATGCTGTTTTGGACCACTGAACCATAAAACATCTATTTAGGCCTACATTACATTTAAGCCTTAATTAATCTGAATTCAAAAAATGCTAAATGAGAAGCTGCAGATACTGTAGTGAAGGACATAAAGTCATGCCTTGGTCATACCATTTCATTCACTGACTGCACCATTTTATAAACAACTTAAAGCTCAAGTCACAGCTCATATTGAGACTAGAACAAACCAACACATGATGGCCCATTTTGCATTGCCTACAACAGAGCATACAGCAGTTTGGTGGCAGTAAGACTTTTTTGTTTTTTAAGAAATTAATACTTTTATTCAGCAAGGATGTGTTAAACTGATTCAAAGTGACAGTAAAGACATTTATGATTTTAAAACGATTTACATTTCAAATAAACACTTTTCTTACTTTCAACAAAGAATCTTAAATCTATCACAGTTTTCAACACTGATAATAATAAGAAATGTTTCTTGAGCAGCAAATCATCATATTAGAATCATGTGAGCATCACGCGACACTGAAGACTGGAGTAATGATGCTGAAAGTTCAGCTTTGCATCACAGGAATAAATTACATTTTAAAATATATTACAAGAGAAACAGTTATTTTAATTTGTAACAATCTCATAAAATTACTCTTTGACTGTATGTTTAATCAAACATGTGCAGCCTTGGTGAGAATAAAAGACTACTACGAAAAAAAGTTTAAAAATCTTACCCAGGGGCGGATTTAGTGAATTGGGGGCCCCAGGCAAAATATAGGAATGGGGCCCTATACATTTGCACACATTTTCCTAGATCAAACTTGAGGTTCCTTTTTTGTTGTGATGCTTGCTGCTGCACAATGGTGCCCCATAGTTGTGTCCAATTAGCTTGAATGTAAACATTGTCATGAATTCTTTGTATTCCCATTTGTGAAATAGTCAACAAATTCATTGTTGTAGGCTAACCCGATCTCATGAAAGTGCGTATAGCACGATTTTCTGCTTCCGGTTGTCGTGGTAACAAACACCGTAAACAGCAACCGTTCGCGTGTCAGCGCTTAATGCGCATATCCTATATGAAAAGCATTTTAGGGGGCCCTTGGCTTTTGGGGGCCCAAGGCGGTCGCCTAACTTTGCCTAATTGGTAAGTCCGCACCTGATCTTACCGAACCCAAACTTTTAAACGGTTTCAGTAGGTGATTAAATCCATTGATCTTGCTCAGAGACAAACGCTGCTCTTTACCTCTCTGCTACATGATCCAAAGCCCCCGTCATGAACTATACATCAGTGAAGGCCATGTCAGCAATTCTGTCATCTGAGAGCACAGACCCCAACGACACCAGACAGGTGCCACTCGATTTACAGTTCTCAGAACATGAGGACTATGCTGTCGAGCTTGTGTGAACGTAACCTTGAATATGCATCAATACAATACTGAGTTATGGGCCGCCATGACACCATCCCTCATCTCCCCTGACCCAACTGCACTGAGACAAATCTGTGCTTCAAACCAAATCTGAAGCTTTTCGGTGAAGAAAATTAAAAATTTACCCTGTGTTTGGTGAGAAGTTTGTTTCAAAGGTCAACTTCAGTCCCTTTGCAATCTGAAAAAGAGATAAAGAGCATTATTATTCATGCTAAAACACCTGCACCTTCATCATTAAGTGATTGAAAACACATTCAGACCTGGTCTTCAATGATGATCTCTGTGCCCAGGGTGTTGTCAGTATTCCACTTCTCTGTGAAGGTCAGACCATACTCAGACCTCTTGTATTTGGTTTCCAGGCTGCCCACCACTTTGCTGGTGTCCGTGTTGGAGGAACCAGAGGTCTTGAATTCCTATAGAGATATTAAAGAGAAATATTTCAGATCATAGTGATATATTCATGGAGCAGGTGTATTGTTTTATTAAATAATTCTTAATAATTAAAGCATTAAGTACCAACATATGAAATAGGTTACATGCATACTTTTCTCCTCTCTTCTAGCTTGCTTCCTAATCTAGTTGTCCAATAAAACTGGCTTTGTACATTACAAATATTTTTGGCTCTTTGACAAATTGCTTTTGTTCATTTTTGACGCTTCAGATAAAACCATCTTAAAAAAATGCATAAATATAAATGTATTTGTAATGTACATGGAACTGGCTTATGTATTTTCAATCAAACACTTAGGAGTGACGGGGTCACACATTTAATGAAAAGAAAAGTCTCACCACTCCACTGGCTGATTTTGTCTTGACATCGAGCTTCACCATACCGAATCCTTTCAGACAACAAACCAAAGGAAACTATTACAACATTAACTGACAACTAACGGTGATTTTCAAATGATGTAGTGGATTATTATATACATTACCATATCCTTTGTTGAAGATGTCTTTGGCAGACTTGCCAAGATCAGCATATGCTGGGGGAACTGCCATTTTATCTATTTAAAAAAAAAAAAAGCATGTTGGAATAATTAGTGGGTCAGACTCAGAAGAACATCATAACTAATAGAGCTGTGCAGAAGCAGACCAACACATTCAGTTACAACTGATTTGAGCCATTTGAAATAAAGTGGTGGGATGTTTTGGGTGGTCTACGGTATCTCTAGCTTTCCATGGGTAATCGTAGTGAGCCAGTGTCATATCAGTTTGATAAATGACCCAGCCTGAATGCAGCTGCTCTGCTCCAGCTAATCTGAATTGACAGCAGGCCACTCCTAACTGAGTCGCCGAGTTAGGAAGTGACGCATGGACTCACTCCACACTAATCTATAAGTGTGGAGCATGTGTGCAAGTCAGCATGAGAAGCAAT
Organism: Sinocyclocheilus rhinocerous; assembly: GCF_001515625.1. Taxonomy (NCBI): domain Eukaryota; kingdom Metazoa; phylum Chordata; class Actinopteri; order Cypriniformes; family Cyprinidae; genus Sinocyclocheilus; species Sinocyclocheilus rhinocerous. The sequence goes on from NW_015647035.1 coordinate 1,968,736, forward strand.
TATAGGAATAAAACTGAAGAAGCCTGGGGAAGGTGTGGAGGCAAGGGGCGGAGATGCTTAAATGAAAAAATAGCTAGGCTTTAGTGTAAGGTCTGCATAATGTGTTTGCAGTTGATTGTGTATCAAGAACAACATCCAGGAACTGTACAGTGTCATCGCTGTATTCATCATGGAATTTCAAGTAAGAGACCAATCACAATGCAGTATACAATGATGGAAAAAAAGACAACCAATCAGAATGCTAAATTATGAAGATATCATGTTGCATGAATTCTGAATATTCTACCCCAGTAAAAAGATGGTCACACTAGACTTTGAGCACTCAATTTCTTTGGACACTGCAAAGGTTGTGATATGACGTCATGCTTGGTGGCGTCTTTTAAAAAATATATAAATTCAGCATTTAACAAATAATAATAAATCCAAAATGGAAAAATGTACAATCCCCACTCTGTACTCCAAAGTTCAAGTTTGTTTGTTGTGCTTGTGTTTCCAGTCTCGCGCATTTGCATGCGTATGAACGGAAGTACAGCAAATGGAATGAAGTGTAATGTGACCTCCCCTTAAGTCAATGCGAGATTTTCACAAGGGGGGGGAATACTATGCAAGTCAATGGGGACCAGCAACTGAAGGTGAACTATCCCTTTAAAAAGAACAGGGAAAAATAAAGTAAAACCAGCATAAGATTGTTTGCTGGTCTTAACTGGTTTAGCCTGGTCTAGCTGGTTTCCTAGCCAGTCCAAGCTTTAGTTTAGAAAGAAGCCATCAACCAACCTGAGCAGACTGGAAGACCAGCTAAGACCAGCAAACCAGACTACGGAGCCCGGGAAGTCACCTGTAGGAGAAAAAAAAAACAATCCGTGGCGACGGTTTTGCAATCCGTCCCCTCAGTTTATAAACCGTACTCACTAATTCTTACACTGTTCCCTCGGTTTAACAAATCCTGAGGGGACGGATTGCAAAACCGTCGCCACGGATTGTTTTTTTTCCCTCCTACAGGTGACTTCCCGGGCTCCGTACCAGACTGATTTAAACCTGTCAGCAGGGGAATAAAAAAAATCTAACAAGAATGTTGGAGGAATATCAACATAATAATGCCCTGCAAACACTGTTAATGTAACAAATAATGCTCAGACAACAAATATTAGGAAATATACTAAATTTACATTTCCAAACAGAGAATATAACTTACTCTAAATATAATATAAAGCATCGCTGTGACCTTTATCATACAGGGCAGTAAAAGGAATGTCTGGACCTGTAGGCTTGACAGGCGTTTCCATGTCTTTCTTTTCAGGAAGAACTACATTACCGCTGCTTATGAAATACTCATCCGCCATAGAAACAATTACTTACTAGTTCTTCTAGCCTAAAAAAAACGGAGTATTCATTTCTATGTAAGAAAAATGCACCCTCTTGTGCAGCAACCTTATAGATTTATAGTAAAATCAGCTCAATTAATAGACGGGTCTGAGAACTGCTTTATTATAAAGGGCAAAGTAAGGGCAAGGCTAATTGCGGATCTCCTTCCCTATTTTCAGTAGCCGCAGGAAACCCGCATGGCGCTGGCGGACACCCTGACGACTTTAAACGAAACAGAAAGAAGTTAAGCACGAACTGTGATTAAAACAGAAATAAAAGCACTAAAAATGACCAGCGCGACACGGGTCAAGCGGCTCCAGCAATCATGTCAGCTTGCGGGAAGCCAAGCACTGAGCCGGCGATCTGTCAATTAAAGCCACGCTATAACGTTAGATGAGGTTTGAAAGCCGCTGACTTGTGCTCATGTCGCGCTGTGACTGATCTCAGGCTCTGGGCTGCTCCGTCTCTCTGGCTGTGACATTAGGACAGGCCGAGTTCTGAGCGATTCAGCTAACGCGAGCTAACACGCTAGCACTAGGTAGAAAGCTGAAATGTCCGCGGTATATGATTTCTGCGTTTCTCACTGACTTACCTGTTAAAAGGAGTGGCGTGAGGTTATTCAGGCGCGACTGCTGAACTTATTCCCAGCGCTGAGCCAATGTGCAGGGTCCGGCCAGTTGGAGGGCGAACTGAAGGAGACTGTAATGTAACACACCCGTGCCGACAACCTCCTGCTCAAGGACCCCAGGCTGCCCCAATGGTGCCTGATGGTAAATGCTTACAGCCAAGAAGTTGAACAGATGTGCTTCGAGCTTTATTCTCACATTCTTTCCAGCGTTGCCAATTTGGGGATTTTGTCGCCAAATTTAGCTACTTTCTCATTGTAGCTGCTACTTTTTTTTATTTTTTGCGACAAGGAGCTATTTTAGCTATATTTAAATAAAACTAGCGATTTTTTGGAGATTTTAAATTTTTTACTTGGCCACACCCTGCCGTAGGCCCGTGACCTCTCACGTTTGCTCTCAATCATGCCAATGAGTCTGCGCAGTGAACACATCAGTACGCCACGCCTGCCATGACGCACACCACAATTTCATTATAAGCATCAATCAAGATGGCGGAGAAAAAAT
>NW_015647035.1:1971282-1973398 GCF_001515625.1 Sinocyclocheilus rhinocerous
CCCGTTAGTGACGCTCGCGCGGTGTTTGCATACTCTATCACAGATGAAGTGAATTAAATGCAATATTTGTCAACTATACAGACGTTTCAGAAACGTTTTCATGAGCAACAGATATCTACTGATTATATACTGCTTAATACAACTCCATCTGTTCAAGAATAAAGATCAATGTAAATATATACTATTTAAATACTAATAAAGTGGGGGAATATATGCTTTAATCAGTGTTTTATGATAAACGTGACTCAATATAACATTGCGACTACAGTAAAAAAGCTTTTACTGTTCCAAAAACACAGATTTGTGGCTATTATTGGAATTGAAATGGTTAGAATAAACCCGAAACACACGTGATAGTTGTCATACGGTGAATCTGGCCAATCGTGCATATATATTCGATATATTTTCATATAGATCGATATATTTTTTGACAAGCATTTCCTAATTTCACTTCAGAATTTTTTATACTTTTTTTCACTTTTGTAATATTTTTTATACTGTCATCATTTGTAAAGTGTATATATATATTTACTTTCTTTTACCTTTACCAAATTTACCTGTATTTACTTTGTTTTCATATTTGGCGACTTTTTGTGAAAAATGGAGACTTTTGAGGGTGGTTCTAGCGATTTTCTGAGGGAGGGGTTTAGCAACACTGATTCTTTCCTCCATTCACGTTGCCAATATAGAAAATATCCCATGACTCAAATATCACAATTTCAAGGGATTATTTATTAGAGATTAAATGGTATGAACATTTCTTATAACGATTAAAGTGACCAAAATGATCACGTTTATCAGTATTATCCATACAGTCTATGGTATTATCACGGTATTGTTAAAATGTGCTGGAAATGTTCAAAACGTACGGACACATAAATCGTTTCACTAAGTTTTATATTTAAAATCAACAAACAACAAATACAATTTGTAAATTATTAATATAATATAATATAATAAATATAATTTAATATAAATTAATAATAATATTAAATAATAATAACAACCATGTTTATTATTATTATTATCATTATACATTATCATTTTATTATTATAAATATTGCACAGCATATAGGGAAGACTCGCGATTTATTATCATTATACATTATCATTTTATTATTATAATTATTGCACAACATATAGGGAAGACTCACGATTTGATCAAGGGAATTAATATTTTGTTTGTTTTTCCTTTAATGTGATAGATTGAAAAAATGACAGTAGACAAGACAGAGTACAGAAAAGTGAACAAACAACACCAACAACAAAAAGAAAAAGAAAAAAAGAGTACCGAAACCAAAGACAGATATATGAATAAACATGGAATGTATAGTGTAGATATTTTCCACAGCCTTTCAATAATCTATATCAGGGGTGGCGAACGTCGGTCCTTGAGAGCCGCAGCCCTGCAGAGTTTTGCTTCAGCCCTAATCAAACACACCTGAACAAGCTAATCAAGGTCTGAAGGGTTACTAGAAAGCTACAAGCAGGTGAGTTTTAATTAGGGTTGGAGCTGTACTCTGCAGGGCTGCGGCTCTCCAGGACCGGAGTTCGCCACCGCTGATCTATATGATAGGGAGATAATAAAAAAAAAATGTAACAATAATATTAACGAACAGTTGTGATGTATACTACTACTACTACTACTAATAATAATAATATACAGTTGTGTATACAATGTATTTGGATATAGTGTAGACACATTTCTTGTAACACTGATGATTAGATAGTGACAAATTATAGAAGGAGAGGCATTATTGGTAGTAAAATTTAGAAGACAGAGAAGAGATGATAGGGGGGAAAAAGTGGAAAAAAAACAGTAGACCTTTAGTGTGAGATTTTTCTTTTCTTTTATTTGTAAGAAACTAGATAAATAATATTATTAATTTTCATTGAGTTAATCATTCATTCATCCTTTTTGTTAGCATTATTGATAACCTTGTCCTCCTCATTAGAGAAATAAAATAAAATAATAATAACAAAAAAAAAAAAGGAATTCCAAGAGGGAAAAAAATACAAGAGGAAAAAAAAACTGTAAAACAAGAGATGTTGGGGAAAGAAAAAAAAGAAAGGAATGATAGAGAGAGAGAGAGGGAGAGGGAGAGGGAGAGAGAGA
>NW_015647035.1:1974947-1976531 GCF_001515625.1 Sinocyclocheilus rhinocerous
AGAGAGAGAGGGAGAGGGAGAGGGAGAGAGGAAAGGAAGGAGAGAAATATTGAGGAACTGATGGTTTAAAACTGACAGTGGAGAAATATGGCGGAGTGAACCATGAACCCATTTCCTTGATTTGTAGGTCATTGGCAGGCCCTTCTATCATTAGTGCATGAGCTAGTTGCGGCCTCGCCTTGTTTTATAGACACTACAATATGCCGTTCAAAATAGTAATGCTGAGGTCAGTACTTCCACAGGTTTTCTTCTCACAACCATATTGTTCTTGTTTGCCAAACCCATTGGCAGTTCAATGTTGGTAAAAACATTTTACTCTCTTCGAGCCGAGAGATGTTCCATGACAGAAATGATAGAAATAGGAAGAGAGAGAGGAAATAAAGAGAGCAAAGAAAACATAAGAGAGAGAAGAAGAAAAGAGATGGAGAGAAATAGGGGAAAAAAGAAAAAGAGAGGAAAGAAAGAAAAGAAAGAACTAGTACAATAGAGAGAATGATAAAAAAAATAAAATAAATTGAAGATAACAAGTAAATATGTATTAGAGGATACGTAATGAATGAATGAAAACTAAATAACAGATTGAGTGATCATAATATTAATAATAATAATAACAATAATAATAATAATAACAACAACAAATTGCCATAGCAGCAGTAATGGAAGCAATACATATAGATGCACATACACATACACATACATGTACAATTGCAGAGCACATGGTAACTTGAATTGACTGTAGATAGAGATCACATGAACTTATGTGGCATCATTCATAGAGTTGAACACAAACATAGAGGAAAATATAAGACAAACACAAAAATTAAGTAAAAAGATTGAAGAGAGGATAAAAGAGCAGATAATAATAATAATATTCCGAAAAGGTGTATGGTGTAATATTCCGAATAGGTGGAAATATTATACTGCAGATTTTTTTCCCCTTCCCACTCTCCTCCCCAATTGATGGACAGGACCAAAGTGCGTGAAGGTAATCATCTGAAAAATTAAATGTGCAGTGAATACATTTGTCAGAATCCGCCATACCCATTTTAAACATTTTGTATTGTGTTAAATGTATTCTATATAAGATTTTATATTGGATTAGTTGTATTTTGTTGCTACTACTCAAAGTAAATGTGTTTATACAAATTTGTTTCCAAAAATTGTTATCTGTAGTTATGTTTAGGTCTTTGTCCCATTGCTTAACCGGAATTGAATATAAAGTATCTGAACATATTATTAAGGTGTATAGTTTAGTCAATAATTGTCTTGAAGTGCTTCCTGATTTTCATTTCAATGTAAGTGAAAAAGAAAGTGTGCTTCGTTTAACTGTAAACGATTGCTGAACTTCATGGAGTTACATTTCTGAAGCTATTAACATCGATTTAAAATAAAGAGCAAGTGGCTATTTATCTGCAGAAATCAAAGAGTGTTCTTTGTGTGTCCAGAGAGTTTCATTTCACTTCCAGCTGAAGTTGGATTGCAGTGCTCGGTGACTCACGAGCTTGAGCCATGCATTCACTGGCCTCTCGGGGCTGCTAAAGCATCTCTAAAGTTGTTCATGTAAAAAAAAAAAAAAAAAAAGCG
>NW_015647035.1:1976541-1999016 GCF_001515625.1 Sinocyclocheilus rhinocerous
AAAAAAAAAAAAGCGTAGTTTGTTGCAGATTTTTCCATTCCTTATGCAGTGATGTTTCAAAAGTTTTGCTAAATCTAGTGATTAAAACCCTTTTAGGGTTCTAATTCTATTGTTTTTCCAATTTTCCAGTTTCCTTTTTTTTATGCTCTAAAAGTGTCTGGAGTTAGAGACCATAGGCCTGTAGATCTCCCTCTTGTATATTTGCGTTTTAGTTGTGAGTGACGTGACATGTGGCCAAGTATGGTTACCCATACTAGGAATTTAAGGCCAAATTCTTTTTTTTCAGCTGAATCCTTGAATCAGGCCCTACAAGAACGCATACATTCCATTCAATTTTGTTTAACCCCAGGACATTGTTATGCCATTTTCAATTTTCTAAAAACTTCTCCTAGGCCGTTGGTTTGCACACATCATCCCAAGACCACCATGACAAAAGGTTATCAAAGAATTTTGATTGATCAAAGTGTTGTGAAGATGTCAGCCAATGTGTTCCCCCATTTTGACTATCTGACCAATATCTGCTCCATGCAGTGTCCAAATATATATCAGTGCTTGACAGATATGTCAGTAACTGGTTTAAGGCAGGCATATAATGAATTCAAATTTTCATATCATGATAATTGTTTACTCTTTATGCTATACAGTATAAAACAAGCAAATTTCAGTGTGTCCTCTACTAAATGTTTATCTTTTTAAAAATAACAAAAATAACATAAAATACAATTCACAATAAAAAAATATAAACATGTAATGTTTCAAACAGAAACTAGAAGTAGAGCTACGCCTGCAGGGTGAGGGGAGCAGGGGGCGCTCTAGATCATCAATACAATTTTATTTATTTATTACTCACCTACAACCTTTATACTTAACATTATACATGACACATACAACAAAGTACCAAAATGTACCATGATACTACCAGTGTTTAGGACAGGAACCAGAGTACTATGTAAATATCAAGGTACATTCTTTTTTTTTTCTTTCTTTTTTTATGTGACAGCTAGGTTTTAAACAAAGTCTCCCTCCATTATACAGGCTACTTTCAGCTTATATTTATATTTGTTTTAACATTGTGAACATTGTCATAAAGTAAATTACTATTAATTTAAATCATTTCAACTTGATGAAAGGCTTCCTCCACATTTTTTAAATTAGATTTTCTATCTAAATAACAATTTTTAATAGTACACCTTCATAAAGCACTAATCGGTTTGTTGGCTTCATATCTTGGTAACATTCAGTTAAATGCTTATAAGAGTCTCTATAGTATTTAGTCGTTATCCACATTTTGGCCAGGTCTTTCTCGGAAAAGAGATCTTAATCTCTAGAGACTAACCTGGTAAAATAAGGGTATAATAATAATAATATCACTGTCCAGCTGCTTTTAGATCAATACAGTGGAGGTTAGCTGTAAGGTCAGTTCTCAGGGGCCATTTTATTCAGTGTTCTGACCTTCCTCTCTACTCTTTTTGTTAGGTATTCTAGTCGACCAGCATTTAAAATTTGATAAACATATCTCTACCTTTAGAGATTAGAATGGCCCCTTCTTTGTCTGTTTTTAAGTCCTTGCTAAAAACTTATTTGTTCTCCTTAGTGTATTGACTACTGTGATATGGTAGTTTTAAAATTTTTGTCTGGTTTGTTCTCGGTGTATGTGGTAAAATTGTTGCTCTTCTGAAAAGCACTTTGGTCAGCCTGGTGGCTGTTGTATATGTGCTCTACAAATAAAATGAACTTGAACTTGAGTTGAGGGACCATTTGAGAGTTTGCCAGTATGACGCATGTTTGTGTAGAGATTTCACAACAAGATTTATTTGAAAATATTTTAAGTCATCATGTATGTGGGTCTTAAATTCATTGGTTTCTGTGTCCTACCAAGGCGGGAGCTAAAGGCAAAGACGTGGAGCTAATGGGATTACATATGGAAGCCGCTTGACCCCTATGACCCCATTTTTTCCCCTCTCGCTCTATGGCTCATGCAAAGTGCATGAGGATTTAATGCTTTACATTTGTCCAGTTTCTTAAATGGCTGGTAGTAAAATAGCATTTGGCACTGTGATGATAATCAACTTAAATTAGCATAAGTTAATTCAATTATAAAATGTATCACCCTGGAAGGTTCACATGAGATCTCACTTCAGAGAAACTGAAACTCATGAGTGAGTGATAAATAAACGGCGTAGTTCGACACTGGCTAATTTAAGATTTCTTTTATTGCTCCACTCAGACTCCCCTTAAAAACACAGCACAAATGTAGTCACTCATATCTCAGTGAAGAAACTAAAATCAACCAGATAAATGTGGTAATACTGAGGGGGGGAAAGAGAAACAAACATGTAGATTACAGCCTTTTCAGTTTCACAGAACCAGTATTTATCCACTGAGAAAGCCACAATGTGAAATGCTTGATCAACTCCACTGATGTTTTCTATTTGACGCCATGTTTATTAAAGGCCTTGACACACATAAATGACCGACTGAGAATATCATTTAACTTTCATGGGAAATAATTAGTTCAACATATCCAGGCAGTTTTCAGATCTTTAATCACCCATTATTACAGAAATTTATAAAAACAAACATGTGATACAACACAGGCTGGTGAAAATAACTTCTACATTTCCTTTATTTGGTTGTTGTTTTTTAATGCTCAAAAAATGCTTAGAGAAACTATTTACTACTAGAGAAAAAGTACAAGAAATGAGAGGGGGATGCAAGAAACAGTCATGTTATCCATGTTCAAGCCAATTCAGTAGTAATGCACTGCACTGAACACTTCTATGACGAGCCATGAAACAAACAAGACTATTACTGCACTTTAAAACACATCCATCAAAATATGATGCAGTGCAGTGCTAAAAAGAGATTCTGGAAAATGTGTAAAAGGAGCCAGCTCCCATTGTTTTACAAATATGCTATCAAAAGAAACCAAACTTGGGTATTGTATACATTGAATCTTAATTACTGACATAAAACTGATCAAATGTATCATATCATTAGGCTATGGGAATTTAAACTGAGCTGGTAAGGATTTACTGTATATGAGGCCTGGCAAACCACATAACCAGTGCAGTAGTTTTATTCCACGTATCTTCACATCTCCAACAAAAAAATGGCTTGATTTGGATGATCTCAGAGCTGACAGGGTTGCATTAATGCATTGTTGTAGTGCATACATTGTGACGTTATCCAAAGAATTTGCTTGGTCGCACACAGACAGACTCAACCTTAGAACTTCGAAAGAAACAGACTTGATAAGGAATACAAAAGCTCTGCCGTTAGCAAACTGAACATTTAGCATCTTTTATTGGTCAAATGGCACAAAGCCAGTCAGAAGAGGTTAAAAAATTATGACTGTGCATTGTCTGTGCAGTAGCTCTAGAGATGGCAGAACATTATCAGAGCATGAAAAATATTCATTCACAATAGAGTTTATATAAGAAGCACATCACTGCTGGGGATGTCGATCAAAGTCGAATGAAGGCCAAAACTATAACATGGCTATTTTCCAACATTTAAAGCCATTGAAACGCTAAACAATATTACCGAATAAATACAAACCTGAAATTACACCCATGGGAAATTTGCTATGATTGTTTTCAAAATCGAAGCAAACAAGCAGAACGGAGTAATAGTCCTGCTAACTAGTTCAAGTCATCATTTCATCATTGCTAAAACCTTATTTAAGCCATTTCTGTTGTTCAAGTGGTTTAAAATCAACTCGGAAGTAATGCCAGATCTGTGATAATCCATTTTATAAGAAACCAGAAACCTTGGATTTAGGATAGAACTTGCAAGTTTTCCGCAGGTAAAATTCATAATAAAGGTAAATCTCTTTCACACACAGAAATCATGACTGATTCATTGCAACGCTTGCATGATGCTACACTGAAGTTCATTTACCTCAGGGAGACATTTGAATTCTTTACATTCGTAACATACAAGGCCTGATTTACTAAAGTCTTTCACTAATGCACTGAAGTCTTCAGCAAATGCAAAAATCAGCAGCATAGCCAGTGACTAGTCACCGAATGGGATCATTTTTGCACATGCTAAGAACTGTAGCATCACACTTTAGTAAATCTAGCCCTTGATAGGATAAATATTGTAATTAGATGATCCAGATTATTTAGTAATCAGCTGATATAAAATAAAGCCTAGGTCATGTCAATTTCACAACGGCTAAATTCAGAATTTACGCAGTCATAATAGATTTCTAAAAGAAGTGGAATGATACATGACAGTACATAAACGTTCCCTCATCGCTCCTTCAGATTCCTTTTTTGTTCCATCTGAGGGGTTTGTGGAGATACTAATGCACCTATAAAATGTGACATCTCGCTCGCAAAACTTCAAGTTTGTTTTAATGTCTTATCCACGTAGAAAGGGAATGAATATATTATTAAAACAGGGCTCTTTAGAACAGGGAAATAAAAAGTGCTTCTATGCATCGACTCCATCAGAACCAGGGCAGACACGTCCACACAGACACAGCTCGAACGGTGGATTTCAACTCTTGTACGACAGCAGTACAATGGCAGTAGCTGGAATGATCCGAGATCTAGCGCACACCGATTCATTATGGTTAGCCAACAACTCACAGGAACAGTTTGGATAAACGAACAAAGAGAAAATAACATCTAAACAACAAAACGAGTCTCAGTCTCAGTCAGTCCTCGTGCCCAGTGCTGTGTGGCATCGCCATGTGTCCTGGAGCATGCGACGCCCCAGCCGGTCGTCTAAAGTTGTGGGGAGGGGAGGTATATGTGGGCCAGGCGATTACACGTGCAGGATCTCCATACTGTAGTCCTCTGTCTCTGTGTACTGGGAAGAGTTTGTGTCCGACTGCGCCAGCCCGAGTGCCTCTTTATTCTCCAAGTTTGGCTCCAGAAGTGAGGGCTTATCAAAAACGCTCTTTTTACAGGTCTCTGGTCGGTTCTGCACATATATTACTCTGTTGTAGGCCTTGAGTCTCTTCCACAACTGGATGTAGACCTTGCATTGCACGTACATGAACACCAGTCCGCCAGTGAAGCCTATGGCCACCACCACCAGTTTGGTCCAAAAAGGCCATTCCAGTATCCCTGTATGATAAATGAAAGGGAGAAAGTACATCGCTGTAAGTATCACACACATTAGAAGTGCTTACTTCCCATTGTAACAGGAGCATCTGTTTACAATCCAGGATCAAACACAAGGGTCAATGACAAACCAAATGTTCATAGTAACGAAAAGTACAAATCTTTTGGTTTAAAAAAACATGTTCCAAGTTCTTAGAAATGGGCTCTTTGTATTCATGCTGGTTTCATATGATTTTGAAAAACTTCAGATTTTCAAGAAAAGTTTCAATTTAATGACTAGAAATGTCATGTGGTGTAACTGTCAGGTTAAAATTAAAAGCTTAAATGTTCCTTATATTGAATAATATATCTTTGAATAAATACATTTAAAAATAAAACATACATAAATATAAAAAAAATACATAAAGGAGAAATAAAAATAAGGGGCTGAATTTAATAAAAAAATGTGTGTGTGTGTGTGTGTGTGTGAGATATTAGAGAGAGAGAGAGAGAGAGAGAGAGTGAGTGTTTTTTTGAGGAGCCATACCACATGATATTAAAACCTTGCCTTGTCATAAAAAGGTAATATTATCAGAATTTAAGGGACTTACTGACCCTGACACATTCCTTTATATAATATTATTTCCTGTTTTTTTTCCTGCATATTGGTTACAGCAAATGAATTTGGTTGGGTCACATCATATGATTTTGATTTGGCAGTTTTTCCAATAGTAAAAAGTGGCATTTTGTTGTCTATTTAACCACTTAAAACTACAGCCAAACCGTTTAAGGTTCATTCATTTATTACGGATTTGTCTTCATTATTTCAGGACTGTTCCATCAGGAGAGGTATATACAGGTGGTTGCATGTATGAATTGCATTTTTAATGTACTATTAAATAAATTAATGGACCCGGACCAAAAGAAGAGCCTCGTGTCATTGACCCATATGCAGTAATCCTAAAGCAAGACTGCAGTAATTAAATAAATTACAAACTCTATATGCATACGAAGTGATTCTGAAATACAACAAGATCAAGCACAACAGCGGGGTAAACACAGAAGCAGGGATGCAAAGACAGGTGACTGGAGTCCTGATACCCCACCCAAGCTTCTAAAGAGCCAGCTATGGACACAGGGCTATGCTTCAGAATGCAAATACAGCATTTTCACCCTTGACCATTTGACCAAAATCATTAGAAATGGCTGAGAAAGTGAGACCAGCAGCAAAGAAATTTCAGGTGTGTCTCTGTCCATCTTCATTGGAAATAAATTCAGCCAACCTTTGCGCTGCTTACAGTTGCTTTCCTAGTTGGAACAGAGCATTTTGAAATGTCAGAAAAGATCAAGTGTGAGGGAATTGCCAAGTGCTAAGTCTCTAAATGCTACAGTCTGTTCAAGCACAAGGCCTTGGACATGGAATACTGTACTGCTTTCGGAGGCTCCGTAAGTCAGGCCGGGGTGCAGCTTTAGTCCACCTGACATCATTATCAAAGGCACAGGGCAGAGAATGAGGTTACTGCTGCACATACAGGACAGTCTTTTGAATTTTTGCAAGCCTATTTATAACTTTTCTTATGATAGAAGTGGCCTTTTTAATCAATAGCTTGCTTATTACAATCAACCTAATTATATACAAAGGACCGGTTTGATGGGTCCATCTCATTCATTACACTGACACCTACACATTTGCCTGAGCAATATCAGGAGAGCAGTTCGATACAGATTTAAGTCAGTTTTGAATTCGATAAAAACACGCCACAGTCCATTAAAATGCAGCGCTTGCCTCTTTGTTCCACACATCACCTTCACAGTTGCTTTCTCTTTAATCTTTTGTGCCTGAATATATACAGAAAATAGATTTAAGAAAAAAGTCAAGCTATGGTAAGTGGCCATCAAGCCTGAAATTGCCTTTGTCCTGTACATTCACAACCGTCAGTATGGGGCAGCCGGGCACACTGCGTTCAGAGCGCGTTCCGGCTGTGAAGCATTATTGCCTTGATTCACATCGCAACAGTCATGCTAGAGACGGCTGATGTAGCCAGGGGAGGAAGAGAAGGACTTTCAAAGAAATCATTACAGTTAGGAGAAAGAGTTAGGAGGAAAGAATGGTAAATGTAAAAGCGTTTACCTGGTATTCTCCCCGCTGCATGATTAAAAAGAGTTTGTTACTATTTCACTATTGGCAAAAGATGAAGCCACTGAAAGGGGTGGAGGGTCAGGGGTGCAGGAGGGTGGAAATCATATCTTAAGATAGCTGCTGGAACGATCTGACGCTTATGAATGGTGAGATATGAGGAATGGACACGTGAAGACATTCAGGTATGTGTACATGCACTGCGCTTGACAGGCCTCTGACTCTGCTCAAACCTTACCATGCAAGATGAAGAAAAGTCAATGGTGTAACCATGGTAACAGTGATCAAAGTTCTCCTTCAAAGCTGCTGTTCGTGTACAATGAGGCACGTGTGAATGGGCCCTTAATGTTAGGAGCAAATCAGTAAAGTGCCTGCTGTCAGACGCCCATCAGCTTACGGGTCGAGGTCAGTGTTAAAACTCATCGAGAGTGCGGTAAAAGGAATAGTGTGTTTTACTCAAGCACACACACACTTGCACCCCAGCTCAAATCCGTTATGGAAATAAAACCCATTGCGGTCATATTCTCCGAAACACATCCGGTCCCTATGCTCCACAACTCCCTAATGGTATCGATTAGATGGAGTTTGAGAGATGATCTGTGAGTAAATCAACTCTACCATTAGCGAACTAGTCCCGCATAGCTTAAGACCCATTCACACCAAGGACAATAAAGTTTTAACAATCATTCGAATTCTATGAGAATAGTGAAGTCCACACCAGGTGAAACAAAACCAGCCAATTGCTATTCAAAACTAGCCCAAAATTAGCCTAATTGTATTTTTTCCCCAGCGGTTTCTGTTGAGGGTCCCCTTTGTCAAAATTGTGTTGAAAACATTGCTCCATTACTTTCAGAATATTTTTTTTCCCAGCTGATGAACATTAAAAACATTGAGCTTGATCATTTAAAGCGGCAGATGACAAAACTGCAGCACACGCTTATAGTAAACAGAAAGTGTTTTGTTGTGTCCAAAATCAAATATTTTTAGAGTATATACCAAAGAAGTGTGCTTTTTTATTATACTGATGTATAGTATAAAAATTATATCCAAACATACTACATCTGCCATCTTGACAACTGTCTTGTGACCCATATGTTATTTAACCAATGACATACTAAAAAGGTTTTGTTAAACAAGTTATTTAGCTACTTACAGCAGATCTGTACATTACCCACATATTGTTCACCAACTCTATCATAAATATTGCATATTAATCTGCATTATTTAATGTTATTTAATACAGTGGGGAAGTACATATCAGAAGTTGTGTAATGTCAACAATGTTAAATTATAGATTTCCAGTTGTGTGTGTGAACGAACTGTGGTTGGTCTGAACATGTCGGTCTGAAGATGAGACTATGAACGTACTAGGGGTGCAACGGTTCAACTTACTCACGGTTCGCGGTTTTAGAGTCACAGTTTCGGTACGGTTTGGTATGTGCTATGTTTAGGGGGGAAACTATATTGTCAAATAAAAATAAAGAAAATAAGAACAAATAATCTAACTACAAGCAACAGCACAAATAAATAAACAGTGAAAAAAGATACAAATAAAATAAACAGTGCTTTTCAGTTTTTTTAGGTAGGTCTAACATAGTTTTTAGGTACAGAAATGGAATAAATCAAATGTTAAATAACATTGCATATTTGACTGTATAAATTAAAGATTAATCCTTATTAAAGTTACAAAAGTTATTCAATCAAGAGCAGTGAGAGATGTCCGTGTTGTTGCTGTTTGATTAACTTTAAGAAAGTGCCGTCACTTTAAGAGAACGCACTGATACTGTACGTTCAGCCGACTATGTCTGCTTGGATACTCACCAAGACGGGCATTTTGACAATTTTTGTGTGAATTTGTCCATTCAAACACAATACTTCACAGAGACCAAGACGGTTTGACAATTTTTGTGTGAATTTGTCCATTCAAACGCAATACTTCACAGAGAGCTTAATATTTGCGTGCGTTCTGAGACGCGGCGGGTTCATGTGCTTCATGAGCACACACACAGATCTTCTCACTGCGCGCGCGAGTTCACGTCTTCTGGCTCTTTAATATTTAAACTGGCAAGGCTTAAATGAGTTTAGTTTTAACACAGATAGCAACGTGTGCTGTTCAGGTCTCACCTGCGCTATCAACACGTGATGACGGCATAAATGACAGTTATTCCAGCATAAAGCACTCGCATTGATTAAAGAGTGACTGGTTTGTCCACGTATTGTTTTTTTTCTCTCTCATCGCTCTTGTTGTAATGTATTGGGAAGCCAGAATTTGTATCCATCAACAGAAACATGCATTAGCCGAACTCTAACAAACCATATTACAGATGCATTGTCAGATTTAAGTTGAACTGCGGTCCTAGTGCATGCCGAACCGTGTGTGGAGAACGGTACGGTTCGACTTTTTACAGAGAACCGCTGCACCCCTAGAACGTACCAACTCTCACTTCTTAAAACGAGACACCCATATTAAGTTACCTTTATCTCAAATGAAAAGATCCAGAAAGAAACCATCTGTGTGGAGGTAATGAATACATCAAGATATGCATCGTTGAGTACAACAAACAGCTGTCAGTCAGAGGAATGTGATCGTTCCATAAGCAACAGAAAAATCCAGGGGGAACGTGAGGATTGCTGGATGGTACGGAGGGGGATGGGGCTGGAGGGAAGCAGGCAGACGGTGCTGGATGAGGAAGAGGTGGAGTTGGTGCTAAACTGACTGGGGAAGGGAAGGAGAGGGCAGGGCTAACCTTGTTTGATCTCCTCTGCTGTGCGGTCAATGAGGACGTAGAGCGACCAGACGACACATGTGATGGCGATGACGTGAAAAGCGACCGAGCACATGATCTTCCTCCTCTCGCTGGCGGTCATCTGAAGCTTCTCCCACTGCAGACACAGATATTACAAAGACATACAGAAATGATTCCCAACACATGTGATCTTTAATTTTTGTTGTAAAAGAAAGACTGATGACTACAATCAATATAATAGTCAACATACTTCAGAGTGCAGTACAAACAAAATCGGTGACCTGGCCTTTCTGCTTAATAAATATTTCATGCGTCTCAGTGAGAGTGATCTCTGGATCTCTTTTAGCCATTCAGTGCAGGTCTCTCTATCAAGCAGTGACCCAGAATCCACATCAAACTACCTTTTTTTTTTTACCAGAATAACATTATATTGACAAAGAATAATCCATTAATCTCTGTTTATTTACACTATGTACACATTTAATCCAATAAAAAAAGCCATACTGCATGATTAAAAGCCTGTTTAAATGCATAGTTCAACCAAAAATGAATATTCTGTCATCATTTATTCACCCTTATGTCATTTCAAACCCAACTTTCTTTCTTCTATGAAGATATGTTGAAGAATGTTGGTAACTAAACAGTTTTGGTGACCATTGATTTTCATTGTATGGAGAAAAAAAAAAACCTTCTACAGAAGTCAGTAAGTCATACAGGTTTAGAACAACATGAGGGTGAATAAATTACGAAAAAATAAATTTTTGTTGAACTATCCCTCATTACTGTATTCGGTCTTCTTAGACAAACTACTTCGTTTCTTCTGTGAAGATATTTTGAAGAATGTTGGTAAACAATTTCGGTGACCATTAACTTTCATTGTATGGAAAAAAAAACCTACTATGTTCTACAGAAGAATGAAAGTCATACAGGTTTGGAAAATCATGAGGGTTGACTATTTCAGCAACATATATGCTAACAGTTGTATAAAATTAAAAAGATTAGCATTCATTCTTTTTAGATAAACATTTTCAGCAGATTAGGATGTACCAAAAAGCTCAGTGTCTGTCAAAGTGGCACCAGTGGTTTACTGTTTTACTGAGTCTGATGTGGAAGAACTTGATTGGCCTACACAAACTCAGACCTGAACACCACCGACTGTGAGCCTCCCTGATACTCTTGCATCTGAATGTGAATAAACAATTGCACACATGTTCCAAAATCCAGCAGAATATCTTCCCAGAAGACTGGAATCTATTATAACAGCAAAGGGAGGACAAACTCTTGGAACGCCTGGTTTGGAAATGAAATGCTCAAGCACATATGGGTGTGGTGTTCGGGTGTACACATACTTTTGGCCAAGTAATGAAAAATTCAATGGAAGTCAATGAAACATTATTATATAATCCTGTCAGTTGGGTGAAAAGACTATATTACCATTTTTCTCTGTCTACACACAGACATACAATCTCTCAAAAAAATGATATAAAACATAAGAGAGACACACTTTTAAAAGAACAGACAGCATGTTGACAAAGGACATGCCTCAAAGTCAAGACTTTCAAAACCGAGAACAGCTGAAACGTTCAACATTCCTTATTTCTGTAGACATGAAACCTCAGCTATTTTGGTTTTGAATAATGACGGCTCAATAATAGGTTCTGAGAAAAAAAGAAAACACTTCAACTGATGCACAAACCCAGGGAAAACTAAATGGGACACAAAGAAGGCTTTAACCATGTATTGAGGATTAAGGGAGGACAAATGTAGTTATTTAACAATCAACCATTGAAAAAAAAACCACATCAGTCAAGTGCTAATCCGAATTTCTTGTTTCCCCTTCAGTGTCTATGGGTGTCATTCAAATTTAATTTTAGATGAGATTTGATCTGCACTCTTTCTTCTGGAAGGATGCTGACATTGACATGCTGTGCTCATTTGTTAACACGAGTAACACCTGCCAACACAATCAAATTCATAACCTATTCAACAGAACAATGACTCAAATATCAATTTACAGCCAGTGATAAAACACAAACTGTGAATGAATCCAACCAGCAGAGTGTACTTGTTAATAGTCAGTCTGTCATGTCACACCGACCGGTTTTGCGTCTCAGTTCATCTGAAGTATCTTGCAGACACCTGTAAATCTCTCTCTCGGAGGAAGTCTGCTCAAGCACAATCTCTATGGTGACAAAGGCTGTCCTAGATATGCCCAATGTTAAACCCCATTTGAGACACACATCATCAGAAATTTAATTAAAAGAGGAAGCAGTGGACAAAGACTAAACACTGAAGTGGCTAGACTTTCATCTTATGTCACTCAAAAATTATTCATTATAACAATGAATTATCAAAACCTCCTGCAGGCTTTATGGACTAATTTGTTTTGAATCATCTCAAAGGACAGATTGCTCCTCATCTACACGGATCAACTACTGTACCGGCATATAAAAAAAAAAAACATGAAGCAGAGTGCCCTTAAAAACCCTCACCTGTGGTAAAAATTAATGTCACTCACAGCCTCTTGTGGCTTATTACTTCATTATACATGGCCCTGAGTGCCGTTACTATACAGCAATATGATAAAAGGTACCAATATTCTATTAGTAACTTTTTAATAATAATAAACAATTCTTCCATCAAGTATCCTAATGCAGCTCCATCAGTTCTTAACTGTAGGCTGTATACAGTTGTCAAACAGCAACAGCATCATTCATAGAGTGCTACAGTGACTGCAGTTTGAAAATTATTTACAGTCATAAATGTGTGTTTTATAAGGGCAGGTTTTAACACTTTACAGAAGGCTTTTTATAGTGTGCTTTTTAAAGATGTGCAGTATGAGCAGGTAAACCTCAACATTTTTCCATCTGTATGCGTGTACATGTTTGTAACGTTACCTTGCGGAGTGGCTTGAGCTTGGTCTCCATGATGAAGTCATACTTGCAGAGCTCGCAGCAGCGCGTGTCTGAGCTCTTGATCCACTGCTGCAGGCAGGCCTGATGGACAAACCGCAAACTCCCAGTGCAGTGACAGGGTGTTATCAGCGGACTCTCATCATCCCCCTCACAGTGACAAATCCTACAGTTTATTTACAGAGAGAGAGAGAGGGAGAAACACTCGGTCATCCTCCTAAAACCACTGCAAAGCAACATGAACAACCACACACTTATATCACTGCAATTCTATAATACTGTTCATCTCATAATGCAGCTGTAATCGCAACCGATTCTTAATATTTGCTGTGAGGATTTTCAAGTTTTGAATAAACCATAATAATAAAAATAAAATAAAAATACAGACTATAATTGGACACTATAAACATAAACAGGCTAAAACAGAAACCAATAGTTGGGACGGAAACATGCAGTTTCTGTGTTAACCATTTTCAGATCAGTGCCGCACTGACCACATAAACCTAACATTTCCCTTTCCTGAAGGATACATGGAAAGTAATTCCCTACAAAAACATCAACAGAACCTATAGAAGCGTTAAACTTTAAATCCCACAAGCATGGGGAAACGGAAAAGCTGTTTGTTAGTGGAAGGATGGCTGGATTTGTGGAGAGTGTCCAGGGGGAGATAAGAGACAGAGACAGAGAGACAGCAGGATCTAAGCTGAAGGCTCAGTTTATTCTCCATGTAATCTCATTGCCAAGAAAGAAATGAGATGTTATTGAGATCTGAGTTGCGTTTTTTTTCTTCCCTTCTCTCTCTACCACTCATGGGCATTTATGCATGTGAATTTAATCTCTGACTCAGCTAGTGTTTAGTGGTCATCTGGGAAAGCAACACGTACAAACAACTGTGTGACAAATGTCTGTCAACATTCATATTATGAGGATGTCAGCGCCATTGTTCCACTGAGGCAAGCGGCAGTTCAAAGTGAATCACAGATGAGTTCACATCTCACTGGTGCTCTTCAGAGAACACCACACATGACTGGTAATCTGGGAGAGACATCATTTCAAAATAGAGATCAACTGACTTTTAATGGCTAAAACCAAATATAATACTAAAATAATAACTCGGGTAAAAAAAAAAAAAATATGGATGGATAAATTGAAAACAAAATAAAACGGGCTCCTGCATCCCCTATATAGGTCAAGTGGTTTGGAGAAAAGATGGATAGATAAATGGAGGAAAAAAATTAAATAAAGAGTCAAATTTTACCTGAATTAACGCTAATACATTTTTTTATGACAGCAGCAAATAAGATGCAATGAGACAAACAAAACTGTGGAAAATAAATAATCTTTTACAGAATATATACTCCATGCACATTTTTTCACACCATTTTCAAAATAATTTGTGCATTATTCATTAACATTGCTGCTGGTGGATTTGAAACAAATACAATGGGGAACTGCATTTCTGTGCTTGCAATGTCACTGTCATGGGTTGGATTCCCAGGAAACATAATATGATAAAATGCACACTTTGAATGCTGCAAGTCGCTTTAAATAAAACCATCTGCCAAATGTGTACAATTTAAAGTCTTCAGAGACAAGAGATTTGACTGTGACATTCATTAGATATTCCAAGCATTTCAAAGAGCAGTACTTTCCAGAGGAATGGTATGAGGAAAAACTATATTTAGACAACCATAATTTTAATCCTTGATGTTTGTACTTACTGGCAGAACAACAACATAAGACAAATGGCATTATGGTCACAGCACATGGTTTAGCCACTGTAATGGATGTACCAATCATATCCTCCGTGATATGGGCCCTTTAAATGTTAACTAGCTGCCGGGGCACAAATGAGAGGGAAGATTGCTTCCGTGTCAGCGTCCAGAGGCTTTTCAGACTGAATGACCAGGATAATGACTATTTTCAGACACGCATGATCCAGTCAGGCCTCTACAAGATCAAAGCAAGAAACAGCACAGAGAAAGCGAAAAACTAAGCCTGTCACACCTCCATCATCTTACACATGGCTTTACAGTCTGTCTGAGCAGAGTGTGTAATAACATCCATGAGAGCTTTATGGGAAATCGCTTTAATGGACTCCTTTTGTTTATGATCGCTCATATTTTTCTTGACTACAAAGGCCAGATTCATTTCTCTCTCTCACTTCCTTTCTACTTTAATCAGAATATATTGAGACAATCACATTAGATTAAATTAAATTAAAATGGAAAGACTCAATCCAATTACCACATTTAAGACATTCTATCCAGCCATTTCACAAGGTTTCACAATTACTGTTCTAGAACAGTCAGATAATTTCATTAGACAAGCATTCACTCTTTATAGTAAATACACTTGCAGATATGATACTGTAATTCTATGATACTCAAATTCAAATATGATTTCCAGTGACATTTTCCTGTTTCACTAAATTAACATAAGGGAAAATAATATTTCATTGTTTTTTAATTTATATGCACCAATATTACCAATACATTTTCTACATACATGTTCACTAAAACATTTGAATACATGAAAAATGGCACATGATGACTTGGGTACAAATGTTGGGTACAAATGATGAATTGTATTAGATTTCTGAATTAACTTGAGACATTGACAAATAAAACATTCCAATTAGCATAAATTCTCGGATTATCATCCAGCCCTACTGGAAATGAAAGGTCTTGATATTACATTTTAGGTTCTTCAGATCATTGTATTGGTTCTTTGAAGCACCTGTTCGTAAATGGTTTTCTAAAGAGCTGAAGTATATGTGAATGTTTTCACTGTCGCTTGAGAATGTTCTCTTCAAAATATAACTGCAGATGTGACTGAGCACATAATAATGAGCAGACAGAAACTAATGAATAATTCCTATAGTATTCCATGAATAGATCCCTCATAAACTAAATATTCAGATGCAGTTAAAACATTTAAAGGCACAATATGTAATTTTCGCCACTAGAGGGAGTGTATTCAAAATAAATAAAGAGACAAAGGCGTAGTTTGATGACGCCGTGACCGAGTGTGGAATCATGGGAGTTGTCGTCTTTACCCCCACAGCCGATACAATCCGACGGGACTCGGGCAGAAATCATGTTCATGGATGAGCTAATGATTTATTAACGTAGTAGAATGAAGCAGGGTGAGGTTGAAAGCCGTCGAAGCGAAACGAGGCCGCTGAACGAGCGCGACACACGGCTCGAAAGCAGCGGAGCTTTTATTATGCCACAGTCGACCGCTTCCACTCCTTCCGGAAAGCAGCGGAAGTAAGCAGCGCTGTTTTATAATACTAGATACATTTGAAAGTTCTGTTTTAATGCTACTCTGTGCGGTCGTCACCTGTCTATTCAAAAGTCGGCAAAATATATAAACACTGTTCTAGTGGTTTTTGGATATTTTAATAAAATTTTTTTACATATTGTGCCTTTAAATGCACCATTACATGCGATGGTCCTCCCACATAGAAATGTGTCCTTGCCATGGGTCACACCTCAAGACACCTGAGCATGCTTTGTGGCAGATCTCCAAGCCTCGGTTTTTCAGCTCTGGTTTAAACCAATAAGTCTTGCTGGCTGATCTCTAAATGTCAGCTATTTTAAGAGCACATGTTATTTTAACAGCACTGCGTGAGAGTGGTAATACATGTGGGAAGAAACCTCCTCTCACCCTTAAGACGTAAACAATTAAAAAAACAGAAGTCTAGTGAAGCTCAGGTAAAGTGTTAAGCATTGACTTTAGCTTAGAGATAAGCAGATCTTCTCAAAAAGCTTTTTGGATGTAGCCACTTTCCAAACAAACATAAGCTGCATCCAAATATGAATGCTTCCCTACTATAAAGTTGGCAAAAAACAGTATGTGAAAAGAGTAGTATGTCTGAATTCACAGTATTCATACTACAGTTGGCAAAAAGTACCCGGATGGATTACTACCAGCGAGATTCTGAATTGTGCATCCAAAGGACACTTTGTCACCCCATGAGAGGGTTTGTGAATGGCAATGAAGTGACACAACTGACGCTGGTAGGTCACAGGACAATGACAACATGACGAACGCAGTACGTCCGGATTACATTCATACTACACACATTCACACTATATAGAACATTTTTTAGCTGTCACAAAATTTGTTCCTCATCCAGTGTAGTACCTAGTCAGACAGTATGCGATTTTGGACGCAGCCATACTTTTTTTCTTATAAGCTAGAGGGGAGCTCAAATGAAAGCTACTACCTAGGAAAGAATGTAGGAAATAATTTGTAACAACCAAATAGTACTTGGACCTCAAAAGTAGTTTTTCTTCCAGAGTTATTTAGTTTGCTGTCGGCAGGCTGCAGCTCTAAGTCAATTACATACCTCATAAGTTATGCTAATTGTTTCCTGAGGCATCCGTGTGGCCCTGTAGATGAATATCGATATGACGGTTATTTCGCCTGATCTCAAATCGCAAAGCCAGAGAGCCACAACTAAAACTGTAATCAGATCTCAATCTCCATTCTACCTCATTAAATATGGCTGAACTACATCAACTGACCCTTTGCAAAGACCCATCCCCCCTTAGTTACTGTTGCTACGTCTGACAAGCTATGCCGCTCTCATGCCACACATCATGTTCTCACCCAGTGAAAAATCCATCGCGAAGCAAAGAGGACACGGACAACGCGCTGACAGACAAGACAGAGCAGGTTACTTTTGGTATGAAACAATGTCTCAGCTTTAATTTCTTTATTGTGTTGTGACAGATCGCTGTCGCACCTCAGTTCAAATGGCACGTGAAACGATCATCTCTTCCTCTTTACTAGTTATAGCACGAAATAAAGATGAATGAACATCAGAAGGTATCTTGTTTCAACCATGGAAAGATGTCAATACACACCATTTTTCAAGTTCAAGTCCACCGCCGTTAATCTACTCTCCTGTCTGGTTTGTTTGTCGGACAAAATGGCAGATTCGGTGTTATGATTGGCCAGATCGCCAGTCAATCAAACTCCCGGTGAAAGGTCAATTGAGAAGCTACCTCAAGTATCGTCTGGATCTCTCCAAGGAAATCTGCTTGGACTGTCCATGACAGCGCTGCAATACAATATGCATCACATCCCACACAGAAGGTTGGACACTTTTTCTTCCACACCGTGGATCTTTAACAGTCAGAACCCATATACGAACCTCATTATTGACCACCATTAGTAGAGGACTAGAAACAATGACAGCACTAGAA
Organism: Sinocyclocheilus rhinocerous; assembly: GCF_001515625.1. Lineage (NCBI taxonomy): Eukaryota > Metazoa > Chordata > Actinopteri > Cypriniformes > Cyprinidae > Sinocyclocheilus > Sinocyclocheilus rhinocerous. The sequence goes on from NW_015647035.1 coordinate 1,994,617, forward strand.
GGCCTCTAACAGGAAGGATAAACAGGGACTGGTAGGAAATGAATATCCAGGTGAGGGCTGTGGTGGGACTATGAGGATGAATCACTCTAGAGGTGGAGCCCATGGGTAAGAGGAGCTGAGCAGGAGTGAGTAAGTCCCACCAACCTGCAGCAGTCCCCCGACAGGGAGTAGGGCGACAGAGGCACGTTTTTCTCTGACAGTGGAGAGCAGCACTGATCCAGGTCGCTGTCCTCCTCAAGGGAGCAAAGAGGAGCCCGCAAGCGCTCCATCTTCAGCTTCCAGCGGGACGAGACCTCCTCGAACACCTCATCGTCTCCTATCTCCTCCATACAGCAAGACTCGCTGACGTCCAGCATGGCGCTGGATGAATTTGTGATGTGGAGCCTTGAAGCGTAGCTTCCCATTTCAGATGCCTGCAGACTTCCTGCAGTGGATGAACGGGTAAACGGGAAGATGAGGCGCAGGAAGTTGGAGCTTCTTTGAAGGTCTGAACGGGGAGGAGCAGGGGGAGCCAGGCAGTGCTCAGGCCCTGGGTTAGAGATGTATTTATAGTTGTTGAGGAAGGATGGAGGCTGGAAAGCAAATGGAGGAGGTGAGTTGGCTTGACCATTGAGGGCTTTGATGTGGCTGTCTTGCATTAGTTGTTCCTTCTCCGCTCCCAGCTCCCCATCTGAACACGTGCGGTCTATAAAGTGAAGACCGTTGCATAGGCTGTCCATCTTTTGTCCCACGTCATTCAGTGACTTTGAGAACTTGAGACTGCCTCCTCCTGGTTTCAAGTTGACTGATGGTTTGAGTAGGGAGAGCCATTCTGTGCCAAACAAGGTTCTATTTTTGGGTTTGGTGGGGGAGTCCAGGCAGAGCATGGTCATGGTGACACCATGAGACGCTGAGCTTTTACCATTAGAGTTCAACAGCACTACAGTGGCCTGTAAGGGCCTCTGTGAGCCCAGGTCCTGAGCGAGGTCATTAGAACTGCATACGAGAGGAGAGGAGAGGGATGGGACAGAAAGACAGGTACAGAAACAGAGATGGGAAGAGAGAAAACAGACGTAAAGAGACATGCAACATGCATTAGAGAACAAATGGAGAAAGATTACAAAAAGACAGGTGGGAGGAACCGAGAGGAAGGTTAGAAAACAAAATGCCAGAATCAAGATGGATGGCAGTGTTGGCCCATTGATGTTTCAACAGTTCTGCCTCTCTCTGGATCTTTTACTCTCTTTCAGGATATGACCATACTGCAGGAGCACACAGAGGCTTCAGGCTTGAGGTGGGGCAAACCTACCTGCATATATCCTGGTTCGAGGGCGTCACTGAAGTCCTGGGGAAACTGTAGGGTGCATTCACAGAGGTCGGACTTCCAGCCTGTATGCAAAACAAGAGACCATAGCAGCAAATTAGAAACATTAACTAAATGAGGATTTCTTGATGGAAATCCCAGTCCTTGCAAGGCATCAACATGTTTTACGTAAATGTAGCTTTTTGTTTTTGGTTCTACATAAATTAAATGCATTTCACTTAGCCATTGTCACGACACTCAGCACATCTTTTTATATATGACTATACACGACTGTTCAAAAGTTTTGAGTCGGTAAGACTCAAAGTAAGTGTTTGAGTTGGTGGGACTTTTTTTTTTTTCTTTTAAGAAATTAATACTTTTTTTTAGCAAGTACGCATTCAGTTGATCAAAGGTGACAGTAAAGGCATGTATAACATTACAAAGATTTTTATTTCAAATAAATGCAGTCTACTCATTAAAGAGTCCTAAAAAATATATAATAGTTTTTACAAAAATAATGTACTGAAGGATCATGTGACACTGAAGACTGAAGTAATGAAATGAAAATAAATGTCAGAAAGAAGACACATCACTGCTGTCAGTTAATGGATTATTTAAAAACTTTAATCTTAAATTTCTTGAAAAGAAAGGGGGGAAAAGTTTACATAGAAGACAAATAAAAACTTTTGACAAAAGGAATATCCTACACTAACACTTATTTCTCTCTCTCTCACACACACACACAAATATTACCTGGGCTTTTGAATCAAAGCAGCATGGATTACATGCACAATGTTTGATTCCATCATTTATGTCCCAGACTAATTACCTATCGATTCTATCTGTAACAAACAGAGAATTTATAGCACAGGGCCTGACAGGGATCAATACAGGATAGAGTGTCCAGAACTGCCCTCTACAAAAACACACACTAACACACAAGCTGACACACACAGTCACACAAATGCACATCTTTGATGAATAATGTTCCAATAGACTATTAGGAAATAATAATGTGTTTTCAGGCACGAGAAATGTGGAAGTAATATGCCTGAGTGAATGCCTTACATTAGCACATCAATTCAGACTCAACCATAACTTCATATGATTCACACTCACATTTATACAAAAAACTTTTTTGTTTATGTAACTCGGGAATTGAAGATGTGAACATTTTCAAACATTTAATAATACTTTCCACAAATAAGGTACAAAGTAGGGCCTGGGAAATTCATAAAATGTTGATAGTCTATCTCAGGAGATCAAAATAAATATTATTCAAACATTTTTATTTTGTATTCATTATTTATGCATATTTTGTCAAATGATGTTACTTGGGTGTTATTTCATATTTATACATTTTATATACACACTACAAACATTTACCTAGTATTTATATTTAATAGCAATTTAAAACACACACACACACAGGATTTGTGCTTCTAATGCTTTACCAATAGTGTAAAGTGTTATGTGTGTGTTGCGCAGTCGAGCTGTGACAACAGTATAAACGTGATTAACTGTGAGTCACTCCGGCTCCTTGCAGACCCAGTCAGCAAGATAAGGTGTATTCTCAAGCCTGACAGAGTGCATGCTTGTGAAGACTCCCTCTGAGATGTGATATACACACACAGCCATGCATGAATCAACAAAAACCACACAAACCCGTGACAAAACCACATACCGACTGCTGAAAATTGGACAGAGATGAGGCACAGAGTCTTATGCGTGTCGATACATGAGCAAAAACGCTAGTAATGGGAAAACAGTCCTGTGGTTATGGAATTTGCCTCTAACACATTTCAGTATGTAATTCAATTTATCTGTTAGTAAATTTGCGCACATTCAAAAAAAAAAAAGGCTTGGAGGAGGCAAGCAGCTTGTCTCTCAGACAAACTATGGGAGTTATTTAGGGATAACAGAAAATCATTTATTCTCTATCACGAACCTGGCACTGACATTAACTCTAACCTGTGAAACAAGTGCTTCTGAAACCAGAACAGAAATTTATAAACAAGGCCGTCACTGTATGTGGTTCTAGTGAAGATGTTGACAGCATGTTTTAATGCCCAGTTCACACTGACAGCAATTTTGTCACTCGAGGTTGCCAGGCTGGACTCAACTTTGAGTTTCTAGACATGCCCACACAAGGTCGGCAACAGTTGCTGTCACTCATTTCAATGGATGTGCAGAGTTGAATCAGAGCTAAATTGAATGGGCAGCAATTCAAGAAATCTCTAGCTTCTTTCCCACATAATTTTGAGACTTCAAATGTTTTTTGTGGTCAGCACAGGAGAAGCATCAGAAGTGCATGCATGCAGTTTAGAGGGAACATTATTGGTATATAACATGTGGTGCTAACTTCCACTAGACTCAAAACAAACTGATAGTCCCAACCTAAACTCACACTAATGGTTGAGCCGTTGTTAGTATGTTGGACTGGTTGGGATGCACAAAACAAACAAGCAATGAGCAATGTTTTGATAGCACCAGCCATGCACAATGTTTAGAGGAATCAACCTACGAATAGCTTACTATGAATTTGTAAAAGTCCCTGCACAGTAAACTGAGATAGGAGAAAATACAGTACCATTAAATTTGTTTTGTTTTTTTGAAAAAATTAATACTTTGATACAGGAAAGATGCATTAAAGTGATCCAAAGTGACAAAGACATTTATAATGTTACAATTTCAAATTTTTCTATTTCAAATAATTGCTGTTCTTTGAAGTCATCATCAAAGAATCCCGAAAACATGTTTTCACAAAAATAATAAGCAGCACAACTGTTTTCAACATTGATAATAATAATAAATGTTTCTTGAGCTTCAATTCAGCATATTGGAATGATTTCTGAAGGATCATGTGACACTGAAGACTGGAATAATGATGCTGAAAATTGAGCTTTGCCAAAGGAATAAATTACATTAAAAAAATTAATTGGTTATTTTAAATGGTAATAATATTTCTCAATAATACTGTTTTTACTGTATTTTTGATCAAATGAATGCAGTCTTGCATGTTGAGAATAAGAGATATCTTAAAAAAACAATCTCAAACTTTTGAACAGTAGTGTATTTCGACATTTAAAAAAAAAAAAAAAAAACACACACATGAATC
>NW_015647035.1:2000546-2023640 GCF_001515625.1 Sinocyclocheilus rhinocerous
ACATGAATCCCCTTTAAGTCTTTCTGAAAGGACCATCACCTGAGACTGCCAAACCTCAAAGTAAATATTTTCTTTCTTTCTCCACAAAGCTACTTTAAAGTCTGTTTGTGTGCCATCTGCCTCCAGAGGGCTAAATTGCTCCCAGTGACGGGTGTTATTCTGGGAGGCCCTCCTCTCGCCATGGTTCCATTCATCACACACTCACACACACACACACACACACACACACACACACACACACACAGTGACCTAGCATCTTGGGCCAAAATTACATGCTCTAAAACCTTCACTCAGCCCCAGACACAAGCACAAGTGCGCAAAAGGCCAGAAAACTGTGGTTAATACACAAACGAAATAGTTTTAAGTCATCACCCGGCACCCTGGTTGAGAAGCACTAGTGTAAAATGTAGTGAATTAACTTGAAGTCATTTATAAAACATTGTACTGCTGCACGTATTGTGAATTAGAACAAAATATCAGTAACTTGCTAACATATAATGAAAACTCTGGCAATAAAGGTCAATTCAGAGTCTGTTAATGTGTATGAGGAAATAAATGATTACACATTGTAGGTTTTTCTTTAACGGCATTATTGCTTAAGTGATAAAACCCCAGTGTGACGCAGTCAGTAAGAATGTTTGTTTCATAATGAGGTGGATTTGAGTGGCGTGTGATCTTTTGGATTGAGTCTAAAAAGCAATCAAAAGGAAATTAGGAAGAAGTTGCATACAGAAACAGAATGAAAGGCAGCACTAAATACAAAAGCATTTAAACAAGCAAGGTTTTGTTTCCAGACTGTTCAACCTGAACCAATTTTCTGGAAGCATATTAACTCTGCAATTGTTTGTACATTATCATCTGCACAATTTGAGGCGTTAAATCTAAATTTTGAAAAATTTACCCTTATGACTGGTTTTGTGGTCCAGGGTCACATATTGGCAAATGGCAAATATATTGAACACTGGACACCCTGCTCCTGTTACACTCAATCAATAAATAAATGGTGTATGAATTATTCAAAACAATTTTCACTTAGAAATTTCTAGTAAATTTCATAAATAAACACAAACAAACAGTAAGACATGAAATTTTGAAAACTGTAAAAAAATGCTTTTTTGAAGTTGTAATTAAAGATTACTGTTTTATGTTTTACAGAAACTACTATTTCTGTCTTTCTACTTCAAAATTTCACGTTTGATTCAGTATGTTACTTGTCGTTTCTGACACAATTTCTGTGAAAGTTGTTTCATTACCAATTTCTTTCAGTGTAGAACTGAAATAGTATTTTCTTGTAAAACATACTCCAATAATCTTTTTATTTAACAATGCAAAATAATTTTTTACAGTGTATATACATTAGCCACTGACAAAACCATTACGTTTTACCATGCATATACTAATATTTTACCATGCCTATACTATAATGCATAACAAAGCAGTTCTGTCTGCTGCAGAAAGTGCTTTCGGGGGAGTTTGTATAATTATGGTATGGTGGGTATGATATTTTACATTTCTTTCCTTTTTGTTCCTTTCTGCATGTGTAAAACTGTGAGCCGTATTACACACTCACACACACGCACTCACACAAAATAAATAAAAAACAAAACACTGAGCCAGTGCGATTCACTGGCCACTGCGGAAACATTCACTCTAATTGCCTGACAAAAGCATGAAAGTCAATTATGCCAAGTCTCAAATCGTGACCTGTCATTGATGAGAGCCGTTCGGAGGACGCTCACATCTGCAGGAGGATGGGGGTGGGGAACACACGATCAAATATTAAGTTCTGGCATCACTGTCTCATATTAAATGTTAATTTCTCTATCCAGCAAATATTTCACAAGAACATACATAAATCCAGACTTCAGGCAGTGAAATGCATTTTTAGAAGTATTTCTGCATGGAGCTGGTTATCAAAAGACTACACAAATGACCCTAAAATAATCCATTTTAACAGGGTGAAGTCATGCATATTGATTGGGGCTGTAAATATGACAACAGATCGCAATGCATGCAGTAATTTACAAAGACACGTTTCATTTGCAAACATTAGCAAACTCATCTTTAAATTGACACACACACACACACACACACACACACAGTGACCTAGCATCTTGGGCCAAAATTACATGCTCTAAAACCTTCACTCAGCCCCAGACACAAGCACAAGTGCGCAAAAGGCCAGAAAACTGTGGTTAATACACAAACGAAATAGTTTTAAGTCATCACCCGGCACCCTGGTTGAGAAGCACTAGTGTAAAATGTAGTGAATTAACTTGAAGTCATTTTTAAAACATGGTACTACTGAGCTCATTGTGAATTAGCAACTTGCTAACATATTATGGAAACTCTGGCAATAAAGGTCCATTCAGGGTCTGTTAATGTGTTTGAGGAAATAAATGACTACACATTGTAGGTTTTTCTTTAATAGCATTATTGCATATGCGATAAAACCCCAGTATGACGCAGTCAGTAAGAATGTTTGTTTCATAATGAGGTGGATTTGAGTGGCGTGTGATCTTTTGGATTGAGTCTAAAAAGCAATCAAAAGGAAATTAGGAAGAAGTTGCATACAGAAACAGAATGAAAGGCAGCACTAAATACAAAAGCATTTAAACAAGCAAGGTTTTGTTTCCAGACTGTTCAACCTGAACCAATTTTCTGGAAGCATATTAACTCTGCAATTGTTTGTACATTATCATCTGCACAATTTGAGGCGTCTACAGAATGATTATGGAAATGAATGCAGATGCTGCCATATGAAAGGTCTGTCAATCACATGTGACATTTGATGTGATGGGGCAGAGGGGCTCAAAACAGATGTTCTCTAATGAACCAAAGACAGTCTACCCTCTTCAAGACCATACTTTTGATTTTCCTCTTTAAGCCCATACTTGAACTGAGTACACTTGATCTGCAAGTCACACAGTCCCTGTCTGCTATTGGTCAGACAACAGAGAGTCCTGCCCCAAACTCACACCATTGGTTGAGCCAATGCTGCATAATTGGACATGGACTACACTGATTTTCATTATATGGACAAAAAAGAAAAAAGGAAATATTTTTTTAAAATATCTTTTTATCTTTTTTTCCTTGAGTAAACGATTCATTTAAGGCTGCAGATATGAGTCCAACAAGGAGGATTCTGGGTAATAACAACACTGACATGGATCAGTTGAGTGTGTTGTTTTGTTTGATTGCTTAATGTGAGGCTGAAATGACAGAGCTGACAGGAACACCCCATGGACCTCTATTAGGACCCTTTGGGTTTCTAAGCAGTCAAAACCTCGTCATGCAGCAGGAGTGCGTGTCGGACACTGAACTGATAATAACTGTAATGGGACCTCTCATGTTATTTATCCTGTCAGAGACAAATGAGCTCTGGAATGATGAGATGTTTCTTTCCGCTGGGGCTGAACAACGATCATCCTGATGCTCTCTGGTGCATGTAAACAGTCAATTGAACGTGCTACAGTACATGAGGCTCTGAAAGAAAATGAAGACAAACTTTCGACTCCTAAAAGCACTAAAGCACTAAATTATGGGAACAGAAGTTATTTGTTTTTCTTAATTTTTAAATTATAAAAGTTCCGTACAAAGTCCGTCTAACCTCATGTACACTTCAAAAGGTGGTTTAAGGTAAGCTTTATTTGAACTCTGCCACTGCTTGCAGATGGTATTATGGTATCTACCATATTTATAATGTGCAAAATAAGGACTTAAACTGGACCACACATTCATACCAAATGTGAAAACAGCCTTAAAGTGCTCAAGGCTCGAACATGAACCCAAAGTCCTCAATAGCTGAATGTCTTGAGCTAAACCAGTGAAGCGTTTCTCAGAGCAGGTGACCCTGACATCTATTAGGTCACGTAAAGAGTTTATCTGTTAAGAGGCTCAATGTTACGCAGAAGTGCAGCAAATCTCCACTAAGAGGAAGAGATCCATGTTAAAGTGAAAGTGCCTGACAGTCCTGATCCCAAAATGAACTCACTGGCTAACATAGTGCTATGTGCCTTTAAATATTCAAATCAATATGAATGTTGGGTAGGAGTTATTTGAATAGGGTGAGAACAAATCTGTTTGCTTGGAATAGTCCAATAGTTAGTTGGAATCCAAGTCCAAAATGGGTTTTATTTCATATAAAAAGAAATAGATCAACAAAAAGGAAGACCATTTACACCATTAAGGCCAAAACATACATAAATACACTATGTGAATGCTAGCAGCTATACAGTAGCTATTGAAGCTTGATTACATTCATCAATGCATTTTAAAATAGCAGTTAGTGCTACTACAGTAAATCCATGGTAAATGATGGCGATTTGTAGATTAAAAAGTCTTCTGACTGTATCGTTGCGCACAGTGTTTCTGCTGTTTGTCAGCGCTGTTTCATCTGGCTGGAAACAGAGTTATTTGTGTTCCTCGCTGAATTCAAGCGCTTCACACTGGATCTCACAGCGCTGTTCAGTGTCGCGTGAGCGAGACTCATCAGCGAGTGAACGCATCTGCTGTAGTCTAGTGAAACTCGTGCCGCGCCACTGTTTGAACTTTGTTCCGAGCGGATAAACGCTCCGAGTGGCGCGTTTCAAATGACTAGCGCTCTTTCGTTCCGCCTTTGACATTATATCGAACATTTATCGAACTCGTTATCATGGAAATTTATATCGTGCGATAATTATCGTTATCGATTTATCGCCCAGCCCTACTGTAAAGTTCATGACATTATGAACAGCCATTCAACAGTCATTATTCAGCTCAAGTCAGTTCAGTGTTGATTCAATTCAGTTCAGTAAAGAAGCCGATGCGACAGAGATCAGCTATATTCAGCTCTAAAGAAGCTCCACAAAAGACAATTATCATTTTCCAGTTCAATTTAGTTTAAGTTTCATTCTCGTTTAATAGTGTCAGTGCGGTCAAACTGATAATATTACTGAATATTAATGTCTTTTAAACCTCAACTGTGCAAGCCAAGAATGCAAGAATGTGAAACACATTTTGAGGTGATTTTATGATCAAAGAAATAAGACCAAAAGGTGCACTGTGGAAACATACTCTACACTAGTATGCATCTAGCTACCTAATGGTGCTTTCTGAAATGTGACAATGCAAGTACACACTATATTCTTGACACTGCTGCAAGGACCACTGTATTGCATTTGCATAAATAGTCTTCTATTGCAGACTAACTATGATCAAAAGGCAAAAAATTTGAGAAGAACATTGCTGAGCGAGTTGGAGTTTGTCAACATGTTTATACTTGGCTAACTGAATAATAACATCCAGGTCAGTGGCATAGACATTTTCAGGGTAACTATCGGCCCATTTACCACAGAGGTTTGTTACAGCAACAGAATATTAATGCAAGAACTCATATTAAGTATACAGCGGATGAGCACTTGCGAGCATTCATGTCTCATTTGTGTAAGTGCATACAATATGTTTCAAGCCCATGGCACATGGTGTTCATTAAATATCAGACAGATAAGCAGGTGTCCTTTAAACATGGAAAGGAGAATTCAAGATTGGATAATAAACAAAGTACAAAGCCTTCCTTGACCCGAAAAATAAATAACTAGTCTTGCTTAGAAATCCTGATGGAATAAACTCAGAAGAGAATGAAAGTATTTGCATACAACAGGTGCAGACCCCTTAGAAAGCTAAGCCACTTACTCACTCTCAGTAAAAGAGGAAAAGGAAATGGATTTTCATACCTTTGAAATGTTGCTGGACCTGCTTGCAGAATGACCAAGCGGTTTCTCATTCTGTGGAAGAGAGAAAAGGGCAGAACAAGTTTGAGAACAGTGCTTACCATTCATTTCAATAGAAACTAAGAGAACAAGTACAAAGTCGCATGGAACTGAATGCTTTTTAATAACTCCGTAAACTTCAGAATCTTTCAAAGGAAATACAGTTACATGGAAAGGAAATTATAATATAAATTATATTTTGTCATTTAACCACATGACTGTGTTAATTAATGGCCTTTATGACAATACTTCTCGGCTGCTTAATTCCAACCTTAAGCATTGAGGAGGGATGTCTTTTTCCTACTGTGATATTATTTATAGGTCAGTTGTAACTGTAATGTAAGAGGGCTGCTATATTACACAGCTAGTTCTACTCTGAGACACTGATTTATTAAACTCCAATATAACAAAATGTAAAAGTAATGTAATGTAAAGCAAATGTAATGTAACGTAAAGCAAATTAAAATACTTGAAGGAGGGCAGAGAAAGGCTTGTAATAGTGACAGACTGTTTAAATGGTCGATTAACAGAAGATGTAGTTCCTCTGCAAGAGATCCTCAACAGCCTTTTCAATGGATAGTAAGCAATTTAGGTTTTCAGATTTTGTTAATTAAATAAAATACTGAATAAATGTGTTCAATTCATTTCAGCAATTTTTTGCTGTCAATGAACTGTATGTACTTTTTATCTTTTATAACACACACATTCTCTCTTTCTCTATGTATGCATTTGAAGTAGAAATCTCTTGTAGCTTTATAAAATCATGGTCACTTTAATTTTTGGTCAAATTAATGCATCCTTGCTTCATGAAAGTTAAAATTTCTTTAAAAAATTAAACTTAAACTAAAAAACGTATTAATTGTAGTATATATATATATGCATTTTATTCTATATGCAGTCATGATCATTTTAAAAAGCATGCCACAGAGTCAAAAAACAGTGATTATTTTCTTCATGCAAAATATAATTTCTTATTTTTTCTTTTCCGGTTTCCTTTTTTTTTTTTTTTTGCGGCCAAATATGATTCTATTGTGTTCTTGAGGGGCTTCATGAGAGTCACCCAAACAAAATCTGCTTACAACCTCGCATCATTTATAATGCAAAAAAAGCACAACACTTCAAAACCAGCATCATTACATGTAGAACAAAATAAAACTAGCACACGCTCATTTAGTATTTCCAGTCCTGTGTGAATTATGAGGCAGAAATGGTACCTATATCAGTGCTTGGCAAAGAAAAGCTCTGCAACAAAGAGCCCTTTGGCACAATGTGCCATGATTAGAGAGTGGGTGAGTGTGTGAGAGCACATTGTTTTTCCTCTGAACTGAACTGTAATGGTGAGGACCCAATATATGTGAGAGCATGTGCAGCAACAGAAGGACATACTCTTTATCTTTAATCATTCCTGTGTTTCTTACTCATGTCTCTAGCCCTGCGCTGTTACCATGGAGATGACAGCGAAGGGGGCTGAGTGCTAAATCCCTGCTGGTTACTGTCTTTCTGTTATTAAAGGATTAGTTCACTTCCAGAATAAAAATTTCCTGATAATTTACTCACCCCCATGTCATTCAAGATGTTCATGTCTTTCTTTCTTCAGTCGAAAGGAAAACATGAGGAAAACATTCCAGGATTTTTCTCAATATAGTGGACTTCAATGGGACCCACGCATTACGTAGTCCAATGTGACAACGTAATGCGTGAAGTCAAGCTAGTGCAAGATGAGCATTTGTGGTTAAAAAGTATATACATTTTTACTTTTTTTTTAGAAAATGACCGATCGTTTCCCTAGATAAGACCCCTATTCCTCGGCTGGGATCGTGTAGAGCCATTTGAAGCTGCATTGAAACTGCAATTTGGACCTTCAACCTGTTGGGTCCCATTGAAGTCCATTATATGGAGAAAAATCCTGGAATGTTTTCCTCAAAAACCTTAATTTCTGACTGAAGAAAGAAAGACATGAAAATCTTGGATGGCATGGGGTAAGTAAATTATCAGGAAATATTTATTCCAGAAGTGAACTAATCCTTTAAGGAGAATTTCATCCATGCTACACATCAAAACGGTTAATCTAGTCATCTTTCCATATTACTGCACACACTCAAGGTAATGGTCATTTTCAGTCAAGTTAAAAGTTAAAACGAGTCACTCTGTAGAGCACACGTGATTAGCTAGTCATTTAAAATTAAGCAACATCATAAAATGACAAAAGATTTTAATGGAATTTTATTTGGTCATTGAGTTTTCCAACATCTCATGAAATTAATTTCATGATCCTTCCTTGTCTCATGAATACAAAAAAATCAATAGAAATAACAGCAGGTCTGATAAGTTTAATTCTTTCTGTGAATCTGTTCGAACTGGCTGTTTGAGATAATCTATTCAAAGGTCTGATCAAAATATGTTCATGCCATTTTTCACATGATAAAATGCTTTACTAAAAATACATCAGGGTCCAAAAGTCTACGACCACACAGAATATCTGGGATGTCATTCTGTTAAACCTGGAAATAAAAGTTTAACATTAAACAAGCCTTGATTATGTCATTTTATTTATTTTTTTGCACTACATAATTTTAGTGTAGTGCAAATATATATATAAAATGAGAAATATCACCATACTGGTGAACCATCCTAGCTATGAGAATGTAAGCAGTCTATTTTTTTTTATTTTTATTAATCATTTTACACCTAACAGCGTCAAAGGCTATATTCATGGCAAACTGAAAAATAAGATTTAAAATAGTATTAATAACAATACTTCAATAAATTGTATACAATAATTTATAAAAAATATTTTTACAAACAAAATAAAAAACAAAAACAATTAGCCTATATAAATCCTTTTAAACTCATATTTGGTAAAAAATTATAAGATTTTCTCAAGGAGAAACTAAAAAAAAAGTCCATTAATGTACTGAGTAAGCAGTTTCCTTTCACATTCAAGAAAGACTTACTGTACCGTAAGTGTTATGAGTAAGGTCAATGTTCATCATGGAGACATCAACTTATCTCTCTTACTGCAGGCCACTTGTGTTTGTCTCTTATCGCTCACTGTGACACATCATGCTGTCAAACCTCACACTAGGAGGTTTGGCTTTCTGGGATGGTAATCAAATGGTTCAGGTCATACTTAGAAGGGAGATGTTATTATGTGAGTATAGGAGAGCATAAGTCTAAGTGGACGTCCATGACATGCGGAGTCCCACAAGGCTCAATTCTTGCACCGCTCCTGTTTAGCCTGTATATGCTCCCACCAAGTCAAATAATGAGAAAGAACCAAATTGCCTATCACAGCTATGCAGATGACACCCAGATTTACCGAGCCTTATAGCCAAATGACTACAGCCCCATTAACTCCCTCTGCCAATGCATTGATGAAATTAACAGTTGGATGTGCCAGAACTTTCTTCAGTTAAACAAGCAGAAAACTGAAGTCATTGCATTTGGAAACAAAGATGAAGTTCTCAAGGTGAATGCATACCTTGATTCTAGGGGTCTAACAACTAAAAATCAAGTCAGGAATCTTGGTGTGATTCTGGAGACAGACCTTAGTTTCAGTAGTCATGTCAAAGCAGTAACTAAATCAGCATACTATCATCTCAAAAACATTGCAAGAATTAGATGTTTTGTTTCCAGTCAAGACTTGGAGAAACTTGTTCATGCCTTTATCACCAGCAGGGTGGACTATTGTAATGGTCTCCTCACCGACCTTCCCAAGAAGACCATTAGACAGCAGCGTTCTGGATGAGCTGCAGCTGTATAATGTCTTCGTGTGAAGGCCGGTGAGGAGACCACAGACGCTTCTAGCTACCTAATGGTGCTTTCTGAAATGTGACAATGCAAGTACACACTATATTCTTGACACTGCTGCAAGGACCACTGTATTGCATTTGCATAAATAGTCTTCTATTGCAGACTAACTATGATCAAAAGGCAAAAAATTTGAGGAGAATCTTGTTGAGCGAGTTGGAGTTGGTTAAACTGTCAACATGTTTATACTTGGCTATCTGAATAATAACACATCCAGTTTAGTGGCATAGGCATTTAAGGGTAACTACCGGCCCATTTACTACAGAGGTTTGTTACGGCAACAGAACTCATATTAAGTATATACAGTGGATAAGCACTTGTGAGCATTCATGTCTCATTTGCATAATTGCATAGAATATGTTTCAAGCCCATGGCACATGGTGTTCATTAAATATCAGACAGATAAGCAGGTGTCCTTTAAACATGGAAAGGAGAATTCAAGATTGGATAATAAACAAAGTACAAAGCCTTCCTTGACCCGAAAAATAAATAACTAGTCTTGCTTAGAAATCCTGATGGAATAAACTCAGAAGAGAATGAAAGTATTTGCATACAACAGGTGCAGACCCCTTAGAAAGCTAAGCCACTTACTCACTCTCAGTAAAAGAGGAAAAGGAAATGGATTTTCATACCTTTGAAATGTTGCTGGACCTGCTTGCAGAATGACCAAGCGGTTTCTCATTCTGTGGAAGAGAGAAAAGGGCAGAACAAGTTTGAGAACAGTGCTTACCATTCATTTCAATAGAAACTAAGAGAACAAGTACAAAGTCGCATGGAACTGAATGCTTTTTAATAACTCCGTAAACTTCAGAATCTTTCAAAGGAAATACAGTTACATGGAAAGGAAATTATAATATAAATTATATTTTGTCATTTAACCACATGACTGTGTTAATTAATGGCCTTTATGACAATACTTCTCGGCTGCTTAATTCCAACCTTAAGCATTGAGGAGGGATGTCTTTTTCCTACTGTGATATTATTTATAGGTCAGTTGTAACTGTAATGTAAGAGGGCTGCTATATTACACAGCTAGTTCTACTCTGAGACACTGATTTATTAAACTCCAATATAACAAAATGTAAAAGTAATGTAATGTAAAGCAAATGTAATGTAACGTAAAGCAAATTAAAATACTTGAAGGAGGGCAGAGAAAGGCTTGTAATAGTGACAGACTGTTTAAATGGTCGATTAACAGAAGATGTAGTTCCTCTGCAAGAGATCCTCAACAGCCTTTTCAATGGATAGTAAGCAATTTAGGTTTTCAGATTTTGTTAATTAAATAAAATACTGAATAAATGTGTTCAATTCATTTCAGCAATTTTTTGCTGTCAATGAACTGTATGTACTTTTTATCTTTTATAACACACACATTCTCTCTTTCTCTATGTATGCATTTGAAGTAGAAATCTCTTGTAGCTTTATAAAATCATGGTCACTTTAATTTTTGGTCAAATTAATGCATCCTTGCTTCATGAAAGTTAAAATTTCTTTAAAAAATTAAACTTAAACTAAAAAACGTATTAATTGTAGTATATATATATATGCATTTTATTCTATATGCAGTCATGATCATTTTAAAAAGCATGCCACAGAGTCAAAAAACAGTGATTATTTTCTTCATGCAAAATATAATTTCTTATTTTTTCTTTTCCGGTTTCCTTTTTTTTTTTTTTTTGCGGCCAAATATGATTCTATTGTGTTCTTGAGGGGCTTCATGAGAGTCACCCAAACAAAATCTGCTTACAACCTCGCATCATTTATAATGCAAAAAAAGCACAACACTTCAAAACCAGCATCATTACATGTAGAACAAAATAAAACTAGCACACGCTCATTTAGTATTTCCAGTCCTGTGTGAATTATGAGGCAGAAATGGTACCTATATCAGTGCTTGGCAAAGAAAAGCTCTGCAACAAAGAGCCCTTTGGCACAATGTGCCATGATTAGAGAGTGGGTGAGTGTGTGAGAGCACATTGTTTTTCCTCTGAACTGAACTGTAATGGTGAGGACCCAATATATGTGAGAGCATGTGCAGCAACAGAAGGACATACTCTTTATCTTTAATCATTCCTGTGTTTCTTACTCATGTCTCTAGCCCTGCGCTGTTACCATGGAGATGACAGCGAAGGGGGCTGAGTGCTAAATCCCTGCTGGTTACTGTCTTTCTGTTATTAAAGGATTAGTTCACTTCCAGAATAAAAATTTCCTGATAATTTACTCACCCCCATGTCATTCAAGATGTTCATGTCTTTCTTTCTTCAGTCGAAAGGAAAACATGAGGAAAACATTCCAGGATTTTTCTCAATATAGTGGACTTCAATGGGACCCACGCATTACGTAGTCCAATGTGACAACGTAATGCGTGAAGTCAAGCTAGTGCAAGATGAGCATTTGTGGTTAAAAAGTATATACATTTTTACTTTTTTTTTAGAAAATGACCGATCGTTTCCCTAGATAAGACCCCTATTCCTCGGCTGGGATCGTGTAGAGCCATTTGAAGCTGCATTGAAACTGCAATTTGGACCTTCAACCTGTTGGGTCCCATTGAAGTCCATTATATGGAGAAAAATCCTGGAATGTTTTCCTCAAAAACCTTAATTTCTGACTGAAGAAAGAAAGACATGAAAATCTTGGATGGCATGGGGTAAGTAAATTATCAGGAAATATTTATTCCAGAAGTGAACTAATCCTTTAAGGAGAATTTCATCCATGCTACACATCAAAACGGTTAATCTAGTCATCTTTCCATATTACTGCACACACTCAAGGTAATGGTCATTTTCAGTCAAGTTAAAAGTTAAAACGAGTCACTCTGTAGAGCACACGTGATTAGCTAGTCATTTAAAATTAAGCAACATCATAAAATGACAAAAGATTTTAATGGAATTTTATTTGGTCATTGAGTTTTCCAACATCTCATGAAATTAATTTCATGATCCTTCCTTGTCTCATGAATACAAAAAAATCAATAGAAATAACAGCAGGTCTGATAAGTTTAATTCTTTCTGTGAATCTGTTCGAACTGGCTGTTTGAGATAATCTATTCAAAGGTCTGATCAAAATATGTTCATGCCATTTTTCACATGATAAAATGCTTTACTAAAAATACATCAGGGTCCAAAAGTCTACGACCACACAGAATATCTGGGATGTCATTCTGTTAAACCTGGAAATAAAAGTTTAACATTAAACAAGCCTTGATTATGTCATTTTATTTATTTTTTTGCACTACATAATTTTAGTGTAGTGCAAATATATATATAAAATGAGAAATATCACCATACTGGTGAACCATCCTAGCTATGAGAATGTAAGCAGTCTATTTTTTTTTATTTTTATTAATCATTTTACACCTAACAGCGTCAAAGGCTATATTCATGGCAAACTGAAAAATAAGATTTAAAATAGTATTAATAACAATACTTCAATAAATTGTATACAATAATTTATAAAAAATATTTTTACAAACAAAATAAAAAACAAAAACAATTAGCCTATATAAATCCTTTTAAACTCATATTTGGTAAAAAATTATAAGATTTTCTCAAGGAGAAACTAAAAAAAAAGTCCATTAATGTACTGAGTAAGCAGTTTCCTTTCACATTCAAGAAAGACTTACTGTACCGTAAGTGTTATGAGTAAGGTCAATGTTCATCATGGAGACATCAACTTATCTCTCTTACTGCAGGCCACTTGTGTTTGTCTCTTATCGCTCACTGTGACACATCATGCTGTCAAACCTCACACTAGGAGGTTTGGCTTTCTGGGATGGTAATCAAATGGTTCAGGTCATACTTAGAAGGGAGATGTTATTATGTGAGTATAGGAGAGCATAAGTCTAAGTGGACGTCCATGACATGCGGAGTCCCACAAGGCTCAATTCTTGCACCGCTCCTGTTTAGCCTGTATATGCTCCCACCAAGTCAAATAATGAGAAAGAACCAAATTGCCTATCACAGCTATGCAGATGACACCCAGATTTACCGAGCCTTATAGCCAAATGACTACAGCCCCATTAACTCCCTCTGCCAATGCATTGATGAAATTAACAGTTGGATGTGCCAGAACTTTCTTCAGTTAAACAAGCAGAAAACTGAAGTCATTGCATTTGGAAAAAAAGATGAAGTTCTCAATGTGAATGCATACCTTGACTCTAGGGGTCAAACAACTAAAAATCAAGTCATCTGGGATTTCGGTATGGAGTTAAAGGGTAGGATTATAATTTTTTTGGTAGTATTATATCACATTGTGAGTGTATATTAGCACCTTTTGTTGTTTCAGTAGTCATGTCAAAGCAGTAACTAAATCAGCATGCTATCATCTCAAAAACATTGCAAGAATTAGATGTTTTGTTTCCAGTCAAGACTTGGAGAAACTTGTTCATGCCTTTATCACCAGCAGGGTGGACTATTGTAATGTCTCCTCACCGGCCTTCTCAAGAAGACCATTAGACAGCTGCAGCTGCCAGGATTCTGACTAGAACCAGAAAATCTGAGCATATCACACCAGTCCTCAGGTCTTTACACTGGCTTCCAGTTACATTTAGGATTGATTTTAAAGTACTTTTACTCGTTTATAAATCACTCAATGGCATAGAACCTAAATACATTGCAGATATGCTCACGGAATATAAACCTAACAGACCACTCAGATCATTAGGATCGAGTCAGTTAGAAATACCAAGGGTTCACACAAAACAAGGGGAGTACGCTTTTAACTATTATGCCACCCGCAGTTGGAATCAGTTTCCAGAAGAGATCAGATGTGCTAAAACATTAGTCACATTTAAATGCAGACTCAAAACTCATCTGTTTAGCTGTGCATTTATTGAATGAGCACTGTGCTACGTCTGAACTGATTGCACTGCATTTTATGTATAATCATTTTCTATTTTTAACTGTTTTAAATGAATTTTACATCAATTTCTAAATAATTTTAAAAGTTTTTAAGTTCCCTGTTTTATTGTTGTAATTTTTTTATGATTATTTTACTTCCTTTTATGTAAAGCACTTTGAATTACCATTGTGTATGAAATGTGCTATATAAATAAACTTGCCTTGCCTTACCTTGCCTAGGTGACCTGGTTTTGCCCACAGTACATCACTCTTAAAACATGCTCTGGAATATGACGGTTGTTCACGCATGCCAGGCATTTTAAAATGAAGATGGTTTAAAGGAAAAAGCCATTTCAAAATGTTCATCAGAAATGATTACATTTAAAGGGTACAGGGTTTCATGCAAGAAAAACATTCGAAGAACATATAACCTCACAGATATAGCTTATGAGAAATGACACAACGTGAAATTAATTGTAAAGGAATAGTTTGATGCCAGTGATGACTGATAATTTGAGAACTAATGATGTTTGATGTCAAACCTGATGAGGTGCATCTACCAACACCATATTTGATTTGAGATCCTTCAAAAATTCACCTTTTGTGCTCTACTGGAAAAACAAAGTTATATGGGTTTGTAATGACATGAGGGGAAGTAAATTGCACATTTTTATTTTTGGGTGAACTAGAAGATTGTTTTTATTGTGTGACAGTGACAACACATTTTGCCTTGCATGGATGGTTTGTAGTGTTGGAAAGGGTGGAAATAAGAAACTTTGAGACAAAGTCAGTATCAGTTGTTCAGACAGAACCCAAGCTGTTTTCCGGCCCCACTGGAGACAGACAAGAGCCCTACAATTACACACAAGAGGAAGCGTCTTTTCCAGCAGCTCTAAACACTATGACTACCAGACACATGTTGTCTTCTGTGTGTAGTGATATTTTGATTACAAATCATGTTGAGGATACTTTTTTTTTTCTAAATAACAAAAAAAAATTGAAGGGCAGAAGCCTATAAAAATACAGATATTAACATAATACCACAATACCACAAGTGCAATTGCCAATGTTAATTTTCCCACAGAAACAAAATATGTCATACAGTAAGAACATGATGTCCATAGATAAATCCAGGCAAATCTCCATATTACAATGGTTAGACAGAACAATTTAAAAAATCATTAAAAGGTATTTATGAAAATTGTAGCTCGGCACATTCAGAAATTAAATACAATAATTTAATTTTTAAATATCTTATTTCATTTTAACTAACTACTGTTCAAAAGTTTAAGAGGTAAGATATTTTAGATAAGATTTTAATTTTTTTATGTATTTTAAATAAGTCTCTTATGCTCACCAAGGCCACAGTTATTTGATAAAAGTTCAACTGTGAAATATCATCACATTTTAAATAACTGTTTTCTATTTTTATATATATTTTATATATGCAAAATCCATGCTGTGATGCAAAGGTGAATTTTCAGCATCATTACTCCAGTCGTCAGTGTCATATGATGGTCAACATCGCGCTTGGCACTGTCCGTTCCTTATTATTCAACCTATTAGTGCGGTTTTGTTCTGCTTTTGTTGTTTGCCTGTACACAACAGAATATGGCAGCACATGATTTTAAAAAATAACTAATTAAAAAAACAACTTTTCGTTGATCTGGCAAAAAATGGTCAGCCTAAAGTGTATGTGGCTGAATGATTACAAGTACTTCAGGTGTGCGGCTGTGCAAACGGCAACAGCAGAAATGAAGGGCTAATACATTGTTGTTATGGATCTGCAGGCTTCATCAAGTGTGTGTGCAGATCCAGAATAATGAGCCAGACTCCTAGGTTGCCATGAGTGCACAGATAATATAATGAGATGACAAATGCATGCCTGGTGCTTAAATGTAATATGACACAGACGATTAGAGGACAAAACAGCATAGTGAAGTTTGAGGTATATACTAATCACTCATTATGTTCAAATAATGTGCCCCCCTCTATCTCAATAAGCGCATGTTAACATAAACCTCTGATAACACTGTCAAGCTCACAGAGAACATGGCAGCAGTCTTTGTGGCGTCTGTCTGCTCCGATCAGGCTGTAAACTTCCTGAATAAATTATTCCTCTTTCAGGTCTCAGACTACACTGAATCAGTTCAGTTTGGAATCTTCCTGTTCCATTTAGTCTCACGCTTGTATCATATGAGCTATTGAAACCCTTCTCTCTTTTGAATAAAAAAAAGTGTTACCATATTTTTTTTCTTGAGACTGGTCAGAAATCACAATTTTTTTTTTATGCAAAAGTTTTTATTTTGGTTTTAGTACAACTTTTGTATCATTTTTGGGGTTAGGCAAGATTATGTAATCTTAAAAAGTTAAGTTGTTTTTTTGTCTGTTTGTTTTACTGAAAATGCATAGCTGCCTTTATACGTGTTGGGCAGGTGTCCCACAAAAGGGTATTATCACTTCGGGGCGTACTTGGCATCAGGTTATTGTTGTTAACTAAATCTAGAACCATTAAAAAATTGTTACTAAAAAAACATTTTAAAAAATTTACTTATTTTTATTTCAGATAGTTTGCCAAGGCAATACTTGTCATTTTCTTTTATTTTAACTTGATGTACTAAAATAACAAACTAAAACTGAAATAAAAATAAAAACAGTAAATCTAAAACCATTAAAAAATTGTTACAAAAAAATATATATATATTTTTTTTATTTCAGATAGTTTGCCAAGGCAGTTTGCCAACTGAAATAAAAAATAAAAACTATATAAAGAAACTAATAAAAATGACACAAAATAACAACCAAACAAAATTAAAACTTTTAACTAAAATTAAAATGAAAACGGAAAATTCAATATTTAAAACTAAATTAAAATTCTAATAAAAACTACACTGGCATCTCAGTGATACTAAAATAACATTTCTTGGCATCAACAAATTTGAAAACCCCTATCGCAGCCAATACACTGGTATAGGTGACTTCAGGCCGCTCTTGCCATTTTTGAGTGCAGTCAGCATCAGATGGTCTGTGAACGGTCTGTGGGTGTTTTGTGGGCGTACTGTCCGAGGCCACACTGTTCATAATGATCCTGAACCTATTTACTTTGGAAACTTTCCTGAATCTGAGATACATGTCTATCACTATATCCTAACCAGACAAGAATCCAGCAACAAGTAATCATTCTGCCGACACCAAACACAAATCAGCTTCCTGACGTTACACAATCACAGCCAATCAGAAGCGGTTTCATCCACAGTTATGAAGAGCAGGGCGGGGCTACTCACAATAATGCTGCAGAAGTAGAAACCAAGAAAATGTCATCAAAAACTCAGATTAAAGGGTTAGTTCACCCAAAAATGAAAATTATGTCATTAATTAACTATGCACTATAAAATAGTGCTAAATAGTCCTGTCATTCTCAACTCGTAAGACCTTTGTTCATCCTCGGAACACAAATGAAGATGTTTTTGATGAAATCCAAGAGCTTTCTTCTGACCCTGTAAAGACAGCAAGGGAACTACCAGAAAGACAGTTGCATTGCTGTCTATGGAGGGGGTCAGAAATCTCTTGGATTTCATCAAAAATATCTTCATTTGTGTTCCGAAGATGAACAAAGGTCTTAGGGGTTTGATACATCATAAGGGTGAGTAATTAATGACAGAATTAAAATTTTTGGTGAACTAACCCTTTAACATGGAAGAGTAGATTTTATCGCTTGTATCTTCATAGTGTCATGCATGGTTAGGTGGAAAAAAAAACTCAGATGTGCAAAGCATATACCTCAGCGATGTGGCATCATGATTTGCGCAAAGTTACACTTTGGTAAAGCTTTGTTGAGAGTATCTGGTATCTGGGCCGTCTCTGAGGAGAGGGTGAGTCCATGACTGGCACATGGAAAAGATTGAATTATCCTACTTGGTGAGCAGAGGTTGTTATCAGCGCTGAGTGAGAGGAGACCTGTGACAGATGGCCATCTACACCGCCTCAGCTGGCTGCTCTCTTCCTCCATCTCCCAGATTCACTGCCTCAGCAGACAGCTCAATGCAACCACCACAGTCAGGAGGAACAGACAGCAAATGAGATCACTGCTACAACCTCACCATCACCGTCTTTCTATTTTCATCTCTCTATCACTTTTTCTCCCTCTTCATTTCCTGTAAGTTAATGTTTGACTGGCCTTAATGACACAAAACAATTCTCAGAACTGAACTCTCTTCCCATAAGCAAAACAAGAAATATGGCACTGTTCCTCAAGGCATTACAGTCAAAGGATGTGATCATGGTTCAGCTATGGAGTTTACGGAGCAAAAATAAACAGCATCTGTAGCAGCATCACAAATTAACCAGTAGAAAATTTTTTTACCGAAAGTGACATACATACATAAAAACATAATGTACCAACTATAGTCAGTCAATTACAATTTATATATGATTTTTTAAATATATATATAAAAATACATTCAAAAATTTGAATTACATTTCAAAATATATTCATATATACTTCATAATATTACTGTTTTATTGAAATTTTGATCAAATAAATGGTGAGCATAAGAGGCGTCTTACAAAAACATTACAAAATCTTAATTATTCTAAACTTTTGACTGCCAGTGTATGTTTATATGCACACAGAATACATAGTCAGTAAAGTATAATTTGTATTTATTTATTTATTTATTTATTTTTTACATTTCAATTTATGTGTAAAATTCTAGTTATAAAAACAAAGGAAATATTACATCAATTATAATTTAGTGACTACATATAACATAACAAAGATATAAGATAATACAAAGATAATTAAAGATAATACAACAGGTAATAAGCTAAATTCAGACCCAAGTTAACAACTGCATCCCATAAATGACCCTTTTAAATTATTCAAAGCTTTGACATTGGCAATTAAGCCATCAGGTGCAAAAGTAATAATGAAGCATCATAAATACTAGATTTAAATTTTTTGAAGAAAATATGAGTGGTTCTTGCCTGTACAAAACTTGGCACCACATTGCTTTTGGGTGGCTGCCAGAGAATTGAAATGAGGTTGCTACGGTGTTTGGAACGGTTGCTAGGTTAGTGGTCACTTCAAAAAAGTAACAATAGACCTCTTCTCAAAAATAAGCATACAAACTTTGCAGTTATGCACCAGGGGCAATAAGCGCAAAATAATAATGAACTCCAATAAACTCTGGTCGATCTCGAAGACATTACACATTTTGCTGTATTCTGAAAATGCAACAGTTTGCAGAGCATAAGCGTTCATATTGTTGATGTGACAGATGTTTTGTGTCTGCCCAAGGCTAAAAGGGACATTGCTGTTAATGCATTCAAGGTAACAGCTCGGAATTTACAGAAATGATCTGGGCTGAGATTATTGGCTCTTATTATTGCGAGCGTTATATGAGTGTCTGGGTGTATATATATATATATATATAGAGAGAGAAAGAGAGAGAGAGAGAGGGGCAAATTAAAATGAAGACAGTGAAAAGGAAACAGCAGAATTAAATCAGCAGAACAAACATTACGATCTGAAGGAAGGGTGAAATGAAGTCTGAATATCGGGCTGATGAAATTGCGCCTTTCACATTTAGTTATAGATATTTCCTTTCAGAGGACAATAATCAAGCGACCCACACGTCATATTTCATATCATTGCTTCCTGCAAGGCAGCAACATCCTCCAGCGCAACAAAATTAAGCCATGCAAAGTAAACAGATACAAGAGAGATAGATGCTCTGATCATGAAGGCAACAATGAGTCAAGACAGAGGGACAGAGAGCAAATCAGCATTAATGACCATGAAATAGTTTAACACAATTTTCTTTCCGGTGTTGACATAAATCCCACTGAAACAGTATGTTGAAATGGGACATTCATGTACATCACATCAGGGCCGTAACCACCATACATGCTAAATTATAATTAGTTATGGTCAAAATGTCCTCCCAATACTTGATATCACTCCATTATGCATTGCTCTGCTCATAGTTAAGATTACAGAAAGACAAGTTTTAAAAAAAGACGACCAATTACCGTATTGGCCCGAATATAAGACGACCCTGATTATAAGACGACCCCCCTTTTTCCAGATGTACCTTTTGGAAAAAGGCTTTTTAAAAACCAAATCTTGTTTTTTCTCTTGTAAAACACATTTTGTCTTCAATTATTTTCATATTGCATATTTTTCCTATTTTACTTTTTGTTTTGAAAGTATGGTAAAAACTGGTAGCCCATCTGAATTAGGACATTTAGGCTATCCATCTAATAGTAGCCTACCAAAATCTTATTAACAGTAGAAGTTAAATCTTACTGTAGTCTTCAAATCTGGGTACTGTCTTACGTTTTAAAATCACAAAGGGAGTTTGGTGCCATCAGGCTAACGTGACAGTCACGACTCATGCAGCTGTAAGGTTTTCTTTTTCTTTTGTTTTACTCGGGATCTTTACAGCACGCATTGCATTACGTATTTCATGGCACACTCGTTTTATGCGTATTTGGCGCCACCTAGTGTTGTGGGTGTATTATTGACATGTCAAAGTCTAGACCCTGAATATAAGACGACTGCGTTTTTTCAGATGTATTTCCAAGAAAGAAATATCGTCTTATATTCGGGACAATACGGTATGTAAAAAGGCAGGCTTTACTGTTTGCAAAAGACTAACATGAAATACAGCAAAACACTTTAGTATTCATGGTGAAAAAGTGCAAAGATGTACAATAGCTAAACATTTAATATTTGACGTTTTTATCACAGAAATATTAAACAATCAGCACCAAAAACCACTCATGCAATTTACTCAACTTTTTTGTCAAATTTAGCGGTTTAGAATTGAAAATATAATGTTTTTTGCTAATAATTTATGTGATTAATACAGGCTAATTAACTGAATGTGACAAACCCAGAGCTGTTTTAAGCATATTAAGCATACGTAGGGTTGCAAAAAGGTGGAAAATTTCCAGTAAATTTTGGAAACATTCCAGAAATTTTGGAAACTTTCCAGGATTTTTTTGAATATTCCAGGGATTTTTGGAAAGTTTCTGGAAATTTATCGGAAATTTTCCACCCCTTTGCAACCCTAAATACAATTAAGAGTGAATGTGTTAACTTTCTTCTGTCTTTATTCTTTATTCTATAATAAATGTAAATCTTTTAATTATTGATGATGAATACATAATAAAAGCCAGTTGAAATAAAACTTTATGCAGATCAAATGAGTCATGGACATTTTCGGTCAATATTACTGGAACATTTTTAATGTGTACAATATATCATCTACAAGTTTATTTTGTCAACATTTAGGAGAACACGAGCATAAAAATAGCATTAAGGCTAAGAGAAATTGACTAAAATCCACAAAATTCTAAATGTGTTTTCATGAGGCAGCCAGGACAGTCCAGTTTAGCGTCACCAAACCCACAGGCCTTATTTGATAACCCTCAGCACAAACTAAAAGACCCTCAGAGCCCCAAGTTACAAAATTTGCGTAATATCTCTAGTAGCAACACTGCAGAAAGACTCTATCAAGGTTGTGTAGCGCACTGGATTTCATCATTTTAATTCAGAATGCACAGTGCACATCGAAACTGTTTGTTTATCCAACAGATCAGAGCGATTGTGCAAATAGCAGTAGTGAGAGTCAAACAAGCTTTAACAAGAAATTTTCAAATCCTGTCATGTCACGCGCAAGTGAAGCATACTGGGATCATCCTATTCTGCATTGAATTTCATGCAATATTTAACCTGACATCAACAAGTGATTAGCTTAGCGATTCAGCGTATCGCACCCCATTCAAACGTATAATTTACACTAATCAAAAGCTTTGATCTTACACGTTACACAATATAATCTATGCTCTCTGAAATGATACACGTGAGAACAAATAGGATTCATTTACAACTTAACATGAAAATGTGTAATAATGTGATTGTAGGAAAGTTGATTTCATGCCGAGAGACACTGGGAATGTAATCCTATCTTGCAGGAAGTGCACATGGAAGCATTTTCCTGTTTGAGCTCATGATTTTTACACAATGGTGGCTCGAATTTCAATATCAAAGCAGCTGCAAACAGGCAGAGGGCGATTCATACTCTTGGCAACGACAACAATTATGGGTCTCTTTTCAGTTGAGAGCTGCAGTTTACACATCTGACCTGTCAAACAAACCCCAGCCCTCTGAGGCCCATGAACCGGAGATCACATGATCACATGTGAAAAGGATAGTTAGAATCAGCCCAGCTGACCGAAGGCCGAGCACCGGATCGCTATCTCTACTGAATCACAGGAAACGGTCCTTTCTCAACAACTGAAATAGGGAACAGGGTTGTACTTAACGTCCACTCATCTGTTTCACTTAATCATGTTCAACCACATGCTACAATTACACTAGAGTGAGGAATGAAGAAGTACACTTAAAACATTGACCAGCAAGATCTGCTTAGCTGTAAATGTTGCATTATTAAATAACATCTAGATTAATCCCTGATATTTATAACGAGTAATTATATTTAGTAGGCTAAACATCTCCAGTATGCCATGGAAGAATAAAAATTTGATTCAGAAAGTAATGCTTATGTTCAACTAAAAAGAGAGAAGTTTCATTGTTTAATGCACACACATATAGTTTTTGTTTGTTTGTGTGTGTGTGTGTATATATATATATATATATATATATATATATATATATATATATATGT
>NW_015647035.1:2026885-2028907 GCF_001515625.1 Sinocyclocheilus rhinocerous
GTATGTATGTGTATGTGTATGTATGTATGTATGCATGTGTATGTATGTATGCATATGTGTATGTATGTATGCATATATATATATATATATATATATATGTATGTATGTATGCATACACACACCACATCACATTTTTGCGATGATTTCTTTCACTAATTGTTTTCCAAAATGATTTTTCAAATTACTTATCAAAAAAATTACATAATGACAATAATTTAACAAACTAATAAACAATCTAATAAACAAATAAATACAAAAAAACTACTAAAATCTTTTTTAAAGTATTTTTTCATGATTTTAATTTAATACGTTTTTAATTACAAAGCATACCATCAGCAATCTGAATAAAAATTAGAACTGAAAATGTACTGAAATTTGCCCATTCTAAACTGCAGGTATCACACAATGTTTGCTTTAAATGCCATACACTCTTAAAAATAAGAGTATGGCTCTTTATTGGCATTGACGGTTACAAGAAGAACCTCCATGGAATCTTTCAAATGCACAAAAGAACCTTTATTGTGGTAAAAAGGTTCTTACATTTTTAAAAATGTTTTGATGAAGAATTCTTTATTTTTTAAGAGTGTAGAATGATCAGTCAAATTGGTTATAGTAATACTGAAAGCAATAGGAATTCTGAACATTACATTTCCAAGAGATTGAGCAGGTGAAGAGCAAGTGAGCAGAAAGTGAAAGTAAGAGCACAAGTGAGTAATATCGAAAATCCATACTTGATATCCAAACATAACAGCCCACAACTCCTCCAGCATTTTGCACATCCGCAATAAAGTCACCTGCACAGTATAAATCATTAACCGACATCCTGTCATTATTCTAATCTCAAAACAAAACTACATTCCTATAGGAAAGCACTGATTTAGTTGTTCAGTTTCAGATTTTTTTTTTCTGATGCTGGATTCAAAGCCACTCCTAATTAACTCAGGCCAGTCAAGACTAATTAGTTTGCTGACACCGGGACCTCTGTGTTCCCCCGTGACACTCCGGACTGTTCCCTCATGTCTAAATGCAAATGAGAGGTCATTCTTAGACGATAAACAAACCTCTGAAACCCCATGAAGATGTTGTGCATAATTATATACACCAGAATGCCACTGGAAATGCAGGAAGCATAATCAGACATACAAGCAAGCTACTGTGCAAAAATATTTATGATGACGATAATGATATGTGTGGTTTGTGTGCATATGCCATCACTGTGCATTTGCTGCATCTCAGCTCAACTTAAAGGGACAGTTCACCCAAAAGTCAAAAGCTGTCATTATTTATTTACCCTTATGTCATTCTAAATATGTAAACTATACTATTGATCACAAAACAAGATTTGTTGAAGAATCTTAACTTATCAATACAAAGTTCATAATTTCCACGTCTACCAAGCTCCAAACATGACAAAAACAACAAAAATAAATAATATACTGTAAACTGTGTGCTATATTCCAAAATGTAAGCCTTATTCACTCATAATATCTCCCATTAGAATAATAATACACACTGATGACCACTATAAAAGCATGGGGTAAGTAATATACAGTATATTTACAGTATATTTCTAAATTAATATTTTTTATTCAGAATGCATTAAATTGATTATAGATGACAGTAAAGACATTTTTAATGTTGCTAAAGATTTCTATTTCAAATAAATGCTGTTCTTTTTAACTTTTTATTTATCAAAGAATCCTGAGAAAAAATATATATATACAATGGTTTCCACAAAAATATTAAGGAGCACACCTGTTTTCAACATTGACAATAAGAAGAATTAGAAAAATTAGAATGATTTCTGAAGGATCATGTGATAACTGAAGACTGAAAATTCAGTTTTGCCATTACAGGAATAAATGATACATTTACTAGGGCTGCACGATAAATCGCATGCGATATTTAACACGCATCTTGTCAGAAAGCCGGTTCTGTAATCAGTAGTAAATCTCTATCACGTGCGTGCTTTCACATTGAGCAGCATTAACTACACAGAGCCGTTGTTCACTGACGAGCTGC
>NW_015647035.1:2029063-2032404 GCF_001515625.1 Sinocyclocheilus rhinocerous
GCAGCTCGTCAGTGAACAACGGCTCTGTGTAGTTAATGCTGCTCCATGTGAAAGCACGCACGTGATGGAGATTTACCGCTGATTACAGAACCGGCTTTACTGATAAGATGCGCGTTAAATATCGCATGTGATTTATCGTGCAGCCCTAACATTTACGTTTAAAAAATCTCACCAACCCTAAACTTTTAAATAAAAGTTTGAAAACAGTTGTACAATATTCCAAGTCATACAAGCAAAATATGAGCAAAATTTAAGCCATTATTCGCTGATAATATTCCCCTCCAGTGATGTATATTTCGATTAAAACTCACCAGTCATTTAATGCTAAATGTACACATGAAAAATTTTGTATATGCCTATACTGTATTTTTTAAATGCTTGTATTATCATCAAACTCGAAAACCTTTTGAAACCCAGCACAACGATGTTGATGTTTGAAGACATTGCAGGTCGTCCCAAATGAACATATTTTGCTAAGTGAAGTGCTCCCACAGATACCTGCTCAGTGTGTAGGAAGCAGTGAGCACTACACATGGCCCCTGTGAATCGGATGGCAGAGTGCTAAAGAAGAGAAACAGCATGGCAGTAATGGGGATAATCTGTAACATACAGCAGAACCCTCAGGCCTTTCAGTCACTTCTCCCTCAAATCACTGAGTCATCCCTAATCAGACTGTCTATCTGCCTGTCTGTCTCTCAGGTCTGGAGCAAAGACGACCGGATCGTTTTGTTTGACACAGGCACACTTCATGTGTTTGCTTATGACTTCCTCTCTCCAACAGGTTTTATCTGGTGGTGGGGGAGCATGTGACAACTAATCTCTGTCTCCCCACTCCCAAACGAGGGGATTTCACACAAAGCCTCCGATTTTGTTCGTCTGTCAATGATGCGATTTGCTCGTGCACCACCACAGACACGTGTGTCTCTATAGCTGGGATGTTTTGGTCCGAGCAACTGAGACGTCCAAGGCATAAATGGTGTAATGATGAACTTAGTCTCATGATGTGGCAGTATATTAACAGACAGTATTTAACAGCCCATAATTGAGATTTAATGACACATAATGGCTTTGAGAGACAGTATAATCACTAAACTAATGTGGCCGTCACTGCAGTGCAAACATAAAGCAGTGGGTCACAAATGGGTCGCAGGTCTGGTCTGATGTTCTGGTCACAGACAGCATTGCTAAACAAATCATAAAATACAAAATCAGCAAAAAAAGGAAAAATGTATTCCATATCTTTTGTTGTTAATATCCAATCAAACTCTACAGTATTTTTTTTAACCAAGAAGTACAGTAATTCTTCTTGGTTACTTGGTAGAAGTCAAATTAAGCAGATGTCATTACAAATAGGCAGGGTGATGTTCTTGAAAAACATACAAACATAGAATAAAACTATGCAGGATAAAAGAAAATATAACCCAGAAATGTGATTTCACTTGCAACAGGGACAAACATGGTCTGTTTCCACCACAATGTGTTTTGTATGGTGAGTTATTGACTGTCGAAAGCATGAAACTAGGGTGCACAATATTGGTTAAGTGGACAATATTCTAGATTTTTTTTAAAGTATATATTGGATATATGTTGGCTGATTTTGGATATTTGAATGTTTATGCTCATTTCACCTATTTTAGATTACCGTTGCCATCATCTAATGTTTACTTAATGTTAATCTTTAAAACATTAACAATTTAATAACACCATTAAATCTAATCTTTGGCAAATCTCCACTGAACATAAATTTTTGCATAAATTCACTTGTAACATTTAAAACGACTGAATGTTTTATTTTTAATTCAGACAAAACGGTGTAGAATTTAAAATCAGCAATTTATCAGTTATTGGCCATTAGACGAAAACAAATATCGGCTTATCGGTCAGAATATTAATATTGGTGCAATCCTATAAGAAACCATCAAAATTCAGGAGATGTCCAGAAAAATTTTCAAATTCAGCCTATGACATGTTAATATTTTTGCATACTGTTAGGTTCATAGCAATATTAATACATTTTGATTCATAATTTAAAGACAATTTTTTTTAATGAAAAATAGTTTTGGCACTGTATTTTGTCACCATTTAAGTATGTATAAATAATATACGGGTCTCATCTAGATGCCTGGTTTGTAAGCTTGTAAAAACAACAAAACTATACACCAATTAAAATCAGAAACTACATTATTGGAGTATTTACAAGCACATTCTGAGTGAAAACTGATTCAAAGTAAACTTTTCACCAATTTTTTTTCAGTGTACATAATTATTGAGATTGTTAGGACGTCTGCTACCCTGAAAACAGTGTACATGCAATTACAGTCCCTATATTATGGCACAGAGCTAAAAATAAAGGATGTGCTCTATATTTGTGTGATCAACCCGTCCGGTTACGGTCAGTCAGTATAACATGATATAAGCAAAAAAAAAAATCTACAGTAGTCCTGTCTCGCTCCAAATATAAAAGCCCTCACCTGAGCACACATCTACAGTGAGAAACAGACAGCAGAAAGGGGGGGTCATTCAGGAAACACAACCAGGGAACAGAAAGCACAACAAATATCGGCATTGTTGGTTGAAGAAAAAAAAGCCCTCTGTTCACAGCTGATGCTGAAACTGTCGCACTAGTGCACAGAAACTGCCTCATCTCCATAACACAAAAACAGGCCTCACAATAGCAACCATGGAGACAGCAATCTTACAGCTCTCCTTTCACATGAGCACAATGACACACGCAAACACACAGAGCCTCAGCTGTAGCAGTCTGACAAACAGAGGAAAGACAACACCAAAACATCACAGCATTTGTACCTGAATCTTCATTTTCCAACAGGAATGCATTGGTGAATCCTTTAGGAGAAGGTTGTCCCCCTCCGTTACAAACACACACAAACAAAGCCTTGCTGGAGAGGTTACATGTCCCTTGTGTAAATCCTGTGGGAGAGGTGAAGCTGATAAACACGGAAGTGGTGCAGAGCAGGATGCAACAGTGGCAGATCCAACTGTCCTACAGCCACATTTCTGAGAGGCAGAAATGAGGCAGAAACAGACAGAGGCAGATGCACACAAGCTCACAGAGCGAATGAGAGATACTAGCCCAGGCTTGTTCTCTCAGCCGGTAAGCCCAAAAACCAGCTACTTCCTCCAGCTGAATCTAATCAGCAGGGACAACCCGGTGCCTCGTGCATTATTTATGAGGGGGTGGAGCCGAGTGTGCTCTTTGGCCGTCTGTGTTTCACATCCCCACCCCCAACCTCCTAACCCACAGTCCCTCCCCCTCCAAACTGTCATTTGTCCCTGTGCCCAGTGCCTTCCTTTCTCATCCTTTGGGGGATTCAGTTCGT
>NW_015647035.1:2032446-2047796 GCF_001515625.1 Sinocyclocheilus rhinocerous
AAAATAAAATATGAAATAAAAAAGGATCACTAAAATTAGCATTAAGTTTTTATTATTTACCACTAAAACTAACTAAAAAATAAAAAATAAAACAAAATGAAAAATATAATAAAATAAAATGGGTCATAAAAACCAAAAAAAAAGTTTATTACATTAAGTATTCACTTTAATGTTTTCATTTTGTTTTTTTATTTAGCACTGATAAAGCTAAATTATTAAATACACAATATAAAATAAATAAATCATATTTATTTATAGAAATAAGTCATAAAAGTGCTTTTTTAGCACTAATGAAGCTAAATAAAATACAATAATATTTAGCACTGATTAAGCTTTTTGACACCATACTGTAAATATTTTCATATATATTCAACAAGACAAAATTTACACAATTTACAAACTGAATTTACAGAAACTGCCTTGTTCAACAGTCTACATTTCAATAATTATTTTGTCCTGTGAAATATACTTTAATATCTGTTATGCAGCGTGCTTTGGGTAGTACTTAAAAAAAAGACAAACTCAGTTTTAACTCTTATATACTGTATATACAGATTCCGAAATGGGTTTGTAAACTTATGAGCCGTGTACAACTTTCATGGTCTGAAAAATCTTGCCCTCCAGAGTTGCAGAGGAGGATATATATGACTGAAATAAGCAAACAAAGAAATTGTGGTCACAGCTAATAATGACTAAGCACTTTCCAGTGAAGCGGTTATAAAGTACAATACAAAGAGCTGTAAATACTAAGAAAATTCCTGCTCAAAATACCTACACAGGGAGACTGTAGGTGTGAAAGTGGGTGTAAGAGAGCTGCAGCTCTTGCCTGGGTCTCGTGTGTTCACCTGAGGTCTACTATTTAAGAGCATGTCAAGCCCTTAAGCAGGATAATGAACTAAGTGTGGCCTGTACCTTTCACTTTCATTAGCCTGCCCTGCTAAATGGCTCACACTCTTAAAAACCTCTGCTTGCTGCTATTTAAGTCCTTTACGTACTTTGCTCTGTCAACACAGTATAGATTACTTATTAAAGCACCTGAATGAAAAACAGCCAGTGTTTTCTTTATGTACTGTGAGGTTGGTAAATGCGGCTTATTTTTCTAGTGCAGCTATTGAGATTTTTGCAGTGACTGAGAGGACAACATCCACTGTGACCGCAATGATATTTAAATGCTGTGAAATGTTTAATAGAAATAATTACAATCAGATGAGTCACAGTTCAATACAAAATACTTCATCCTTTGTTGTTCAGGTTTCATGCAGTGCTGTGCAAATCTGCATATCGTGTGACAACCTATAATCAAAGAAATCAAACCAAGTAAATGAGACCCCCTGTGATGACCTGTGCTAAAAATATACAAAATCAGTTTTATCATCACAATGACCACTGAAAGTATAAATAAAATTTCAGGAAGATTATCTACGAGAAAGATTATCTACTGTATGACAGCTTTTTTGCTCCTGAGCTCCAAGTGAAAAAAACTGAAATATGAGGAACAAAATCACAATGTGTCTTGATGTTTTTTTTTTATGACAGGTGCGGTTTCACCGAGAGCTGGTTCATCATTCATGTGACGCTAGGAGTGATATAATAGCTTTACTGCTTGTCACAAGGAGGAAACAGCTAAATAATCAATTTTCACGGGAATGAAAACATATTTTAATTAACAAAATGCAAAATGCCATTTCAAAGCTGTTAAGAAACATTTAAAGCCAGTACATTTTCTCAATTGGTGTGTTATTATTTTCTAAATAATATTAATATAAAAATATAATTTTCTAGTAAGCTTAAAAATAAAGTAGTTTTTGAGCATCTGTATTTATTATAATTAGCAATATAAAAAATAAAAAACACTGTTGCATGGTCAAAAAGAAATATTCATTAACTTAATTGCTGTGGTATTATTTTTTAAATAATATTTTTTTTCTAGTGAGTTAAAAATAACAAATAGTTTTTGAGCATCAATATTGAAAGCTGGGAAATTTCCTCAACTGGTGTGGTATATTTCCGAAATAATATTCATATGATTATTTTTATTTATTATTATAATTTTTTATTTATTTATTTTTTTTGTCTAGTGAGATCAAAAAATAGCAAATAGTTTTTGAACATCAATTTTATTTTTCATAAATATTAAAAATGAAAAAGGTGGTCAGCAAAAATATTTAAAGCCAGTAAATTTCCTTAACTGGTGTGGAATGGCAAGCTATCTGTCCGCACACATAATAGAGATGGTGCTAATAGCATTGAGACAAGTCATTCAGTAGACTGCCGAAAAATAAAGGGTGGTGGCATAGAACAGAGAGAGAAGAGACGAGTGAAATGAGGCACTGAGCGAATCACGGAGGGGTAGGTGAGGAGACTGTGAGACACTTTGAGCTAAATGTAGTGAAGAGGATATCAGATAACCCCTGGGGCATGAAATTGCGATGTAATAGTCCTTTCAGTTCATATTCAAAAAGAAAGTCAAACCTTCTCACAGGGGTCAAGGGTTGCCAATCCACACACAAACTCTGAGGGAGACAGAAGATGAGGTTGTGCATGGCAGCCATCAACAAAACGGCCCAGTGCCTTCCTTTCTCATCCTTTGGTGGATTCAGTTCGTTGGCTGTAATGTATTTAAGACTGAACGCTCCCGCAGGAAAGGTCAAGAACCTCAGATGCTCAGTCACAGCAATTATTTTAATTTATCTAAAAACACTGATTAAAGAGGCTCGTTTACAACGAAGCACCAGAGAGCTAGACAGTGAAAAACAAAGTCAGAGACAGACCGTAGAGAGGTTGGGGTCAAAGGGCGCCACGTCAGGGAGTACAAATTGCAGAATCGAAAGTGTAGGTAATATTGCTGAAACCAAGGACATTTAGGATTTACATCACATTAGGTCAAATACTAAACCAGAATGTGTCAGAAAACAAGTTTCTTGTTAAAAGAAAAAATTAAGAAAAAGAAAGTCAAACCTTCTCACAGGGGTCAAGGGTTGCCAATCCACACACAAACTCTGAGGGAGACAGAAGATGAGGTTGTGCATGGCAGCCATCAACAAAACGGTCATATAAGCTTAAACTCAATTACATTTGACTGAAAGGAAAGCAGGATGGACTTCCTACATCAGCAGCTTTCAACTCTATATTTTCATCTCTCAGCTCTCAATTACATGTGTATTGTTAGCGTAGGGCTGGAAACGTGTGTTTTTTTCAAAAATATTTAAATAACACGCAAAGTTCTGCAAGTGAAACTAATTACTCTCCAATAAATGGAAACTTTGAAGTGAGCCCTTTTGAAAACACAAGCTCTGCTTTTGGGATGTTATTTTTGCAAGCCAGGACAGAGCGGAAAGCACAGCTGAAGCAGGTCACCCACTTACACCCCAGTGTTGACTGCTTTACTGAGAGCCGCAGATATGAATCAATGCCAGTCACTCAATTCCCATCAATCAGTTCTCATCAAAAGCAACAACATCAGAGAGATTAGCCACTTCAACTAGAAAATTAACACTAATACTCAGTGAGCATCAATCATGAACTTAATACAATTATGTATTAGGAAATTATGATATTACATTTTGATCAGATAATACAATACATTTTTTAAATATTAAAGTCCCCCTGTAGTGAAAATCAAGTTTTTTATGTTGTTTATTTGTCTATATGGTGTTTTTAATATGCCTTTAGACAAACCATGTGCCAATCTATTAATCAACACCATTGCTGAGTATTTTCTCCTTAAAACTGTAGTTTCCCAAAGGCTGACCCAGAAATACGGTTTGAAACAGTCCTTGGTTTGCTACGTCACAAACCAATAACCAATCACGTCAAGGGATCGATTCCTATCACTAGCATGCAAAATATACCAATACCAGCACAAAACCAAAAATAAATTAAAGCAAAAAATCCATGAAGCTGTGGTTTAATGTGAATTTAGAACCGCTAACTTGCATTATAACCCGTGGCAACAGTGTAAAAGTAGCCACTCTTATAGTGTCACTCTTAAAGTTTTGAATGGGGAAAAATGCAAAGCTCAATATGGCCACTCTATCGAAGGAAGCCCCGCCTTTTGAGTAAAAGAGCCAATCGCTAATCGGTAAAGTCAGTGCGTCACTGCATCTGCATCTGAAACAGTCAGAGTTCTGAGACGTGAGCTCAGGACTGCACATGCGCACTGGCTTGTCTAGCCTGAAAAATACGCTTTTTTGACACTATTTGAGCAAAAGAAACAACACTTATGAGACTTCATATGAAATTTAATCTTAAGCTTGGCGAACAGCTTTGAAGAATTTTATGTTACCCCATTCAAAGAAATAGGAGCTGCACTTGCATGCCCCAAGAGGCGTTTCAAAGATGGCCGCTGAGTGAAATGGCTTTTCTTAAATGAACTTTGTTCTGTTTGCACCTATATCTTTATTTGTGCATCTTTAAAGTACATGATTGTTAGTTAATAAGCGGAGATGTTGTGTTTAGGACACGCTTCAACAACATATTTGCAATGTGCATCTTTGTCCTTATTTTTAATCTTTATTGTTAATCCTTAAATGTATATTGATGAGAAATGTGATTTATATAATTAAAAATGTGTATAGGCTAATTTAATTAAGTAATGTTCTACAGTTTTAATCGCTTTTTTTTTTTTAAATCAAACAATCATTGTAAAAATAAAAACAACTTTCGTTATGTCGAGATCATGAGAAAATTAAAGTCACGATCACGACAAAACAACTTCCGTTATGTCGAGATCATGAGAAAATTAAAGTCGCGATCACGACAAAACAACTTCCGTTATGTCGAGATCATGAGAAAATTAAAGTCGCGGTCACGACAAAACAACTTTCGTTATGTCGAGATCATGAGAAAATTAAAGTCGCGATCACGACAAAACAACTTCCGTTATGTCGAGATAACAAGAAAATTAAGTCGTGATCACGAGAAAACAAGAAAGAAAAATAATCATAATCCATGGCCTCTCGTGGCTTCTGTATTAAACTGTTATTTTTCTAATGGTATTATAATATAATCATATAAAAATAATATAAAATAAATAATATCAAAATATATAAAAGAGCTCTTTAAGCATGTATAAGGTGTCTCTGCTGAGTTCTCTTCATTATACATTAATTTCAAGGCCTTACAGACATGAATCCAGCAGGACTGGATCCATGAGGACTCATTTCCATCCAAAAAGCTTGATTTTACACTGCATATTAAAGTGAACCTGATGTTATAGGAAGTGATGCAAAACAAGGCATTTCCAATCATACTAAATAGAGAAGTGATTCCCATCAGGACAGGAACATGAACAATTACGATTGTTTTCTTTTATATGCCACATTGATAATAACACATTTATGACATTTATTATCATGACATTTAAAATTCAGTTAAAGTTTTCCTTCTGCCATTTTAAAGCTTATCTCATGAAAAAGCCTAAAACATAGATTATCTGTAACAACAGCTGGAAAGAACAGGGATGACTGACACTGACATGACAAAAATGATATGGTTATATTGTTAATCAATCAGTAGTTTGTATCAGTTGTATGTATTAGCAAAGTATGGAATTTAAAGAAGTTCCTAAACCTTTTTCTGCTGGGTTTTTGAGCTGAACATCAAAATGCTTATATTTGAAAATAAAATTAAATTAAATGAAATAAAATAAAGTAAGACAGTACAGCTCTGCTATCTTCTAAGATACTTTCCTTTTTTCATGCATCCTTCATGGAGAAATCCCAGAATGTACAGCAAACGACACTGGCAGATGAAGCGAAATGCAAATATATAAGTGAAATGTACACAGAATTACTTTTTTTTTCATTATTATTTTACGCAATATTTGTGTTTGCAATGTATTTTTATGCTTATTAGAGCATCATACTGTTAGCTTAGCAACATGCTAACATCACATTTTCTGTATGCTTCGCATGAGGAGTACTACTTGAATGATGCACTTGAGTTGCACTTGCTGAATCACAAAGAACAGATAACATCTTTGAAGGGCCTTTGCCTGCTGATTGTGGAGACACAAACACATGCCTGACTGCATGAAACATCTCATTTAAAGTGAAATCAATAAGGGGCTTTGACAGTCCTGTCTGCATGTCTAACCTTGGCAGTCTATAAGTGTAATTAAGGGAGATTAGACACGATATTAAATGGCCTACTTCAGTTAGATGAACATAAACAAAGTTTAAAGAGCCCCTCCATCTCTATTCCCAGGGTAGGCTGTAGTTATCCCAAAGCCTTTATTGCGAAGAAAAGGGGAGCTTTTCAAAGTCCCGCTGATGGGAATGGCTTGTAGTCTGGGTTCACAGACTCGAGACTGTGATCTTCGAAAGCAGCCAGCACAGAGTAATGGGAGTGTCGGTTCAGGAAACTGCACAGCTGAGGCTGCGATTGGGTTAGGGATGGAATTCCCCTTCAGTTCCTGTGGCCGTCATTCAGTACAGATGATGACGATTCCTGCAGTAACGCAGACTACAGCTGCAACTGTATAACAAACTCTTTGTATTCAGCCTTAAGGCATTACTTTGCTTACTCCGCTGAGGATTGTGGCACTGGTCTTGCTGTGAGCTGGCCCACTAGTTTCCAGACTGTGTCCATACACTGAACCCACACAGATGGACATCTCCACTAGAATGCAGCCAATCCGTACAGGGGGCAGATTGAAGGACATCCACAAATACAAGCTAATGTGTCAAGGAGTCAGGCATTGTTATTCATGCAGTCCATTACCATATAGAGCCTGAATCTCTTCTGAATGTCAAATGCTTGCCTCTGTTTGGGACTCATTCTGAAATATTTTCATTATGTTTCATTTTTGAAAATAAACTCAACTAAAAATTACATTTAAACAAAAGTCTGACAAGTTACCAAAAATAGGTGCTTGTATAACAAAGGCCTTAAATAAACAGAATTTACTTAATTCTTCAAACTTGAACTTTTAACCCTTAATAAATGGTTTGAAAGGCTCAATTTTCTTTAAACACGACAAAACAAAGGGAACATCTGTGCTAAAAAGACCAGCTCAGATTAGCATAATGTATACCCAGTCTTGTTTTTGCTGGTTAGCACTTAGCATTGGACTCAGCATGGTCCTTCTGGTGAAGTTTTGCTAGTTAAGCT
Source organism: Sinocyclocheilus rhinocerous (assembly GCF_001515625.1). Taxonomy (NCBI): domain Eukaryota; kingdom Metazoa; phylum Chordata; class Actinopteri; order Cypriniformes; family Cyprinidae; genus Sinocyclocheilus; species Sinocyclocheilus rhinocerous. The sequence goes on from NW_015647035.1 coordinate 2,039,560, forward strand.
AGTCAATAAACCTGGTCAGGACACCAGCACACCATTATCCCATGATGGGGACCATAATAATAAAATAAAATAAAAACATATGCTGGTGTGCAAATAGACAACATGCTCTAGTTTATAGAGGTCAGTCGATAGTGGACCGATAGCTAATAGCTTCATCACTACTGAAACACTAATGGTTTTATTATTTTGATTTTATTGTCATATGATATAAAGTGGGTATAGAAAAGAATCACCCCCCTTTAAAATAATCAAATTTTGTTGCTTTGCAGCCCGAAATGAAGACAGACAGTTTTTGTTCGAACCAGCTGTATTTACTCAGTGCAACTTATAACATCCAAGTCATATATACAACACCAACATGTCATAAAAAAAATAAAAAAATAAAAAACCAGAATCACTGAGTTGGAAAAAGGATCACCCCCCCTCCTAGAAATAACTTGTAAACTCAATCAGGTGTCACCTTCTCAAAGGCACACAAAGACATTTGTCTTTCAACTGTGATCAGCGGTGGTCATTTTGATCAGCTCAGCATGAAAAGAGTTTTCCTGGAGCATTTCAGTCCTTGGTAGTGCAACTGAAGCAAACAGTCAACTATGGGTGGCAAGGCACTGCCAAAAGATCTCCGGGATAATGTTGTGGACAGGCACAAGTCAGGAGATGGATAGAAAAAAATTTCAAAGGCTTCATCAATGCCTAGAAGCACAGTGAAGTCTATCATTAAGAAGTGAAAGGTATTTGGTACAACACATTATAAAGAGTGGTCATTGTGTGCATGTGACAACAACATCACAAATTCTCCAGAAATGTGGCTTGTATGGGAGGGTTGCAAGAAAAAAGCCACTCCTGAAGAAAGGCCACATGCAGTCATGACTGAGCTTTGCCAAAACGCACCTTGAAGATTCTGAGGCTGATGAGCCTCAACACCAAACGATACAATATGTCTGGCAGAAATCCAATACAGCTCAGCATCCAAATAACACCATACAGTAAAGCATGGAGGCGGTAATATCCTGTTATGGGATGTTTCTCTGCAGCAGGTACTGGAGCACTTGTCAGGATAGAAAGAAAAATGGAAATTCTTGAGGAAAATCTGCTGCCCTCTGCCAGAAAGTTGTCAATGGGAAGAAGGTTTACCTTCCAACATGAAACGACCCAAAGCACACAGCAGAACTGAGCACACAGTGGTTGAAGGAGAAAAAGGTGAATGTCCTTGCATGGCCTAGTCAGAGCTCAGACTTAAACTCCATTGAAAATCTGTGGAATGACTTGAAGACGGCAGTCCACAAACACTCACCATCAAATTGAACTGAACTTGAGCAGTTCTGCAAAGAAGAGTGAGCAAATATTGCAAAGTCTAGATGTGCAAAGTTAGTAGAGACATATCCCAACAGACTAAAGGCTGTAATTAAAGCAAAAGGTGGTTCAATAAAATACTTTCCAACTCAGTGATCCTGTTTTTTTATTTATTTATTTTATTTTGTTTTGTTTTCTAGTCTAACATTCCAACAGGAAGTGAAAGAGCACGTAGTGCAAGCTCATCTATCAGACTGATCCAAACTGTATGAACGTCAAACCACTTGCATTAGCAAACACTACAAAAACTGAGGTTGTCTGGACGAAATGTACGCCATCATAACTAACGTTCTAGCTCACTAGTTGATGTCTCATTACTGTACTAGAATCGGAGACAGAAATAGGACAGAACGATACCTGGTAACAGCCACAATGACTAAGCTAGAAAGCTGGGCAGGGACTGTGTGAACTTCAGTAGAGTCTGCGGGCTGCATTTAAGGATCCGGTTTGGGTCATTTATTAAGATCAGTCATGAGGCTCACAGGGGAGAATCGGCAAGGAACTGCTTTGATTATATGCGACAGAATTGCTCATCGGCTCAAGGCCACACAAATAAACGGCCTCAAAAGAGTATTGAACAGTGTGTCTCTAGAGTGGAAATTGCTAGACTCACTTCCCATCAGCCAAACGGTCATTTACTGTAAAAACTAAATCAGTGACTTTCAGTTCCTATATTAAACTCTACCGTTTTTTATGATAAGAACCGAAATAAAATGTGCAATGTTCAAATCATCAAATGAGACCTGAGGCATTTTCTACTAGGAGGCAAGAGAGGTGGTGACTTCTCAAAAACATTCCACAGGAAAACAATTGAAAATACAGGAATACAAAAGTATTAATATTTCCAAAATAGCAAATAAAGTTTGAGAGGCAATCAGGGTCTCTTTTGCTTCCCTTGGGTGCATTGTATTCTCACTGAGCTCCTTGAAGCGGCAAAATACAGGCTAAAAGTCACATGAGAGTAGGCAGTGCCTCCATGTCACTATGATTGGCTGATTAGCTGGTCAGTGGGTTGATGCCCATTCATGTTTGTATTCATAACTGGTCCAGAAATTGGCCTGAATGGGTCAAACGGGTAGAAATGGAAGGAATAATTACAGAGTATCACACCTTTCAGTAGGGATGCTCCGATCGATCGGCTGCAGATCAGTATCGGCCGATAATCACATTTTATGACTCGATCGGTAGTCACTTAATTTGGTCGATCTCACGAACCGATCACAATGTGATGACGTAAAACATGTGGAGGAACACGTGGAGGAACATTGGTCAAAGGATTTAATACTAAGAACCTGATTCGCTGCCTCTGTCATGTCGTCTGCTGTCTGATTGCGAGGCGGAGGTAGGCCTCAGGCAGCCCCACACACACACACAGAGCAAACAACGACAGGGAACAGAGCATGTAAGATGACCTGTGTATGTCCTTCTTCAGGTCAAGTCATATATTCATGAAAAAATATCAGTTTTCCATTAGCTGCAGAAGATGAATGCGATATCTTTGTCTTAGTGTCCTTTCAGTGTTTAAGGGGATTTTGATCTCTATGAAGTGAAACATCAGCTTCAGCGTTAGCCATGTGACACGTTGTTGGTCGATTTAGCCTTCTAAAGTGGCACTCAGTTAATTTCAACACATTGTTTCATTCATGAATGAATCAGTGTTTTAAACGGGTCATAGGATGCCCATTTTCCACAAGTTGATATGATTCTTTAGGGTCTTAATGAAAAGTCTGTAACAGTTTGGTTAAAATTTCTCAATGGTAGTGTAAAAAACACCTTTTTTACCCTGTCAAAAACAGCTCTTTTCAGATCAAGCCGTTTTTGTAACATTTTCCTTTAAATGTTAATGAGCTCTGCTGACCCCGCCCCTCTCTTCCGAGCTGCTCTCAGAGAGACTGTTTACTTTAGCCGCATTCATCGTGAAACTTGCTAATTAGCACATTATTAGGAAAGGCGATTTGCAAAGATTCATTACAAAACATTATACTCACTTCTTCTGTAGATGAGGCTGGATCATGAATGATTCACGCGAACATAGACGCATTTATGTAGATCGGGGGCGCATTCACTTCAGAAACAAATGTAATCCACTGCGAGTTCAGTGGCTTATATGTCGGGAGTAAATGACGGATTACATCCAACAACAGAACACCTCAATCGCTTAGGAGTCATTCTTGTCTACATCTGCTCCAGCGGTGAAACAATGGCGGACTGATGACAGCTCACTCAGGGCGGGTCTAAGGTAAGACGCCAGTCCATTCTGTGCTGTGCTGAAACACTACTGTCAATCAAACTATCGTGGGAGGGGCCTGTCAGAGTGACGTCACACAGACAGGCATCTGAGATCGGCTCGATTTGAGAAAGGGGAAAACATTTAACCAGATAAAAAAAAAAACACTGGGTGGATTTTTATCATTATAGGGTGGTTGTGTACACACACTGCCAACACACATTTCAGTTCAAACAACTTGTAAAAGTGCATGTAGCATCCTATGACCCCTTTAAGTGTATTCTTTCAATTTTAATGATGGCTCATTCATAAAGACAGTCCCTTGCTGCCACCTACTGGCGTAACAGTGTAACTGCACTGACAGCCTGTCACCTTATGGGTTGCTGTTATGTTCAGATTGACATTAAGTTTGTATGCTCTTTAATAAGCCAACGTATCCTAATATGGAGGGTGTTTTGTGCAAAAGGCCTTTCAAAATGTTCATTGTAAAATTAATATTTGTTGTGCTTATTTATTTGATTCTCAATTAAAACAACAATATACTGTAAAAAATATAACAATGGCAAGGTATTATATTATCTAAAAAAAAGGCTAACACTGACAGTCAACAGAAAGCTTACATATCACTTATATAAAGCTTAAATAATTAGAATCGGTAATTGGTATTGGCTGCAAAGATCCTGATTAGAGCATCCCTACCTTTCAGTCACACCAAAATTAACCTGAAATGACTTGAAAACACAAAATGATCAGTCAGTTTTTTAACGAGAACTCAATATTTTAGTAAATTTTGATGCAATGAAAACTTGATGCCTTTGATGCGACTTTAATGAATAGAATGATAATATAAAGAAGTAAAAATATTATAGTATTGGTGGCTTATTGATAGTCCCAAGTAAAAGGTGAATGGGGTTGGATATGCTTTTAATCATTAAACCATGTCAAATGCAGCTGAAACATGAACAAACTGACATGAATGAACTCAAAGGCAAAAAGGACTTTGCTTTCTCATTTCACAAATCCCCTGCATGCCACTGAATGCATGTCATTTCAAGCTTCATCATCCTTTGTGAAAGGCTCCAGAGAGCCGTGACCCTTGATGGAGTGATTTATCTGCAGATGTCTGCTCCACACACTGCTAAAGAATGCCAGCATCCTGTACACCAGTACTGCTGCCTCCATCTGTTTATGGCTTTACATACCATGCTATTAACACTGGGTGACTTCTACCAGTCAGTGAATTCCCATCCAGTTTACTTGCAGTACACTAACATCCAAACGTTTGGACACACCTTTTCATTCAATAATTATTATTTTTTACTCGACTATGAAACTACGAAATAACACAAATGGACCAGTGGAAATTACGTACACACCACTATATTCCAGCTCAGCTGTAAGGGCAAACAAAACAAAACACAACACAATAGCCTCCCTGCCCTGAGATTTTACATATGCGGTTTGGAAAATGAATGGATGGAAAATAAAATAAAATAAAAGACATTTGTTGTGCATAAACTACTCTTTACAAACGGGAACCTGCTACAGACAAAGACACCATTCCTCTCATTTTCACACATTAGTGAAACATACTAAATATCTGGTGAGCGAGGAGAAGCAAAAAACTTTTGAAAAAAGGTCAGGCGCCTCATTTGCTACAATTAATGAAAATAATGAGTTAATCTGTGAGGTACCATAAGCTACCAGTGATTTGAACAATGAGGCTAACGAAGCCATTGTTGTGTAAAAGATTGCAGTGCACAATGTGGAATTATCAAGGAAAAAGTCTAATTAGGATAAATTCTGTCTTTTGCACAGTTAAACAGAGAGGGAAAACCTAGAGAGTGAGGCAACTGGACTTGTGCAGGTACTGTACTCAAGCCCTTCATTCATTTTAGACCCAAGCCTATATAAATTAACGGAGTGTTAATGAAAATGCCATCTCTCTCCTAAAGCAGTTCACTCTCACTTACTATTCCACAAATACATCCTCTGCAGCACATACATTTGCATTAAGACCAATATATTGCTGAGGAACACACGCATTAGCATTCTGAATGTTGGTATAAACAAATCTCACTTAAAAAAAAAAAAAAACTGCTTATCAAACCATAACCTCCCTCATCTGAAGAAATGACATTTCAATGAATGACAATATTGGCAAAGTAACTTCAGGAGATGAATGAACATCACATTCTCTAGAACCCATTTTTCTTTATGGTGCAACCCTGGGCGCGTCTTCATCTACTGATCTTGGCACTGATGCCAAATGCTGCTTGACATATGACTGCAGAATGTGTGATGCTGCAACAGTTTGCATAACTCAAGCAGCTGTCTTCACCCTTCAACTCCCACTGAAGCGCAGCCAACGGACCTCAGCACTGTGCAGGTGCATCCCACCTAACTGATGCAGGAAACACTTCCTAGATGTTTACACTGTCAAGATAAGTCTTACAAATGAAAGGTGTTTATGAAACCATACAGTTTAGAGTTTCAGAAATCCAAATTAGACTTTTACAACAATGTTTTCTCATGCAAAACTCACCACCAAAATGCTAGGAAGTTATGGGTATTTGCCAAAGTGTTGCTAAGCAGTTACTAATAGGGCTCCACAATATACTGAAATCAAGCGTAGCGTTAGTTCTGGCAGATCCCGTCAGTCAAACTCGCATCAGCTGACTCTCAGCTGATCCGCGTCTACCTATAGGGATACGACATCTATCACAGCATCCTTATATAAGGTCCTTCAGTATTATCAGCAGCTTTCGCATTGCTCAATAGCTAATTACCCTCCTCCATCCCCAGCTCCTCCTCTGTCAGTCAGGATTCGGCCTTCTGTTTCCCCTTTGAATCAGACTATTTTCTAAAATGTGTACTTTAAACTATTGAACAATAATGATATCTGCAATACATTTAGGTTGGTTCTGTTCTGTTTACCCTAGGGGGGTTATCGCTGCTCTCCCTGCTCTTATCCATGCTTGGCTGCATGCTGCGCAGGGAGTTTTTACCCCGAACAGAACCATACCGCCAATCCAAACTGTATGCTAATTGCCAATCATCTTTGACGATAGTTGTCCTGACAGAAATAAAATAGTTTTTTGCAATATGGATTTATGTCACAGGCAAAATGTGAAGGTTACAATTTAATTGAAAAAAATGTGTGTGTTGCCAGTTTCAGAGTGAAGTGTAGCACTGTTCATTTAGATACATGCAGCTCATGATACGGTGTTTCAGTGTCTCAAAGCAGCTTGGATCACTTACTGAGAATCGATTCGCACTGAGATCCTGAAACACTTTATCATGAGCTGTGTGTGTGTGTGTGTAAATAAATACAGTGCCATGCTTCACTCTGAAATCAGCAGTGCATATATTTATTTTCCGGTAAACCACCAAAATAAAAGCTCAATGGTTTAACATTTGAAAAAGAAGAAATTATGGCATTAGTATTGTAATTTTACAGTTGTACTATAAAATTAATTTATTTTTATTACTTTTATTAAATACTTGATTTTTTTTTTCATTTTACTGTAAAAAAGTATTACTGTAATACATTCAACATTTTGTTTACTATTCTTATTCAATAATATTCATAATAAAAATGATATTATTGTTTTTTAGACACAATGAATTAGCCAAAAACCGATTAATTATGGAATATGAAAACTGAAGTGAGTCACTTCTTGTATAAAAAAAAAATATATATATATATATATATATGTGTGTGTGAACACCAAATTTTTCAAAAAAAAATTCCAAATCACTTAACATTAAAAGAAACGTTTAAAAAAATATTTAAAATAATAATCCAGAGTCCTTTTTTCAGCTATTTAAAATAAAAAAATTTTAATGCAGATGAACTCACCCAACAAAATCAATATTTCCAATTTTCAAGTAATTTTCAAGTCATGCTCTGGATGGTTGCTTTGTGCTTACTGGTCCAAGTCATAAGGGTTTCTCTACATATGCCTAGATCCCTCCTTCAGTGTACTGAAAGATTGAGGGATATTCCACCAGGTGAAAATCCTAAATTTGATTACATAAAAGTAAAAGCACACCTTTCTTTATCAAACTGCATATTTTGAGGTACCCTTCACATAGCACAAAAAACTGTGGAGGATGAGGTACATAAAATATGAAAAGCTATAAGCAATATTAATAGACCCTTAGCAAGCACAACTTCTTTCCTATTTGCAGTGCTAGCATGACAAAAGTGGCAAAAGTTCATAATCTTTAAGAAAGGAATAATTGACAACGGGCCGTAGAATTATTAGAAAAATAATGCACACCCGAGGTGGTGATGCGACGCGAAGCGGAGTGGCCGTTACACCTTGGGTGTGCATTATTTTTCTAATAATTCAACGGCCCGGAGTCAATTATTCCGCTTATACTACGGTTACCACACCTCAAGACATCGATCAGATGATACATTTAAAGGGATTCGTCCGGTTCTTGTACTTAAATCGCTATTGTGAGTAGGATTATTTCTTCCGCATTTCATCCAACGCCTCTTTTGCTAGTTCCAAAACGTCATTTTAAAGCTGGTAATGGAGGCTTGAGCCGTTGATAGCATTCTAATGCAGTTATAAATGAAGTTATTAGAAAGAGAGCGCGAGCGACAGAGACACAGAGAAAGAGAAAGAAAGAGAGAGAGAGAGAG